>NC_092631.1:36077910-36342910 GCF_039555335.1 Amphiura filiformis
TACAATTAGGCCAAAATGATATTATTAATGAACAACCACTTCAATAAACATTTGATCCACCTCAAGTTGATAATGAACCCAAAAGTGAATTTGATACACTTGATAATTTACCTCAAGATGATGCGCCTATTCAGACAGATACTACACCTGTAGATACACCTCCTGTTCAAACTTTGACCCAAACAAATACACCTTTAGTTCAAGAAAAGAGCAGGAAAAACTTACGCATGAAGAAACTAAATTACTTTTAACAGTAGGTGGAGTAATTGCTGACACTACTTTAATTTGGACTTTGAAATAGATTGCATAACATAATTATACAAAATTCCACTAATAGCTATTACTAATATCCATAAATGTTCAGCTACAAATCCAATAGCGGCTGACGCAGATTTTAGTATAAAACTTACAATACTTCCAATAATACCGGGCAAAGCAATTAGCATTTTATCAGCTATTTTTAGCAATACATTTGCAATGTTCTGCAATTGTTGTTTTATCCAGCCTTTAATACCTGGTTCAGGTGTTGGGTCAGGCTTTGGGTCAGGTGTTGGGTCAGGCTTTGGGTCAGGCTTTGGATCAGGCTTTGGGGTCAGGCTTTGGCGCAGGTGGTTTAGGTTTAGGGGGAATTACAGAAGTTGCAGATTTAGCAGACAATAAAATTCCTTCAACTATGACACCAATTACCATACCTAAAGCAGTTATGATAGAAATTATAGTTATACCCTGCTCGCGAAATAATATTCTAAGACGTTCGTTTAAAGTCATGTCTTCATTAAGGGCTGGGGTGTGAACGTTTGGACAGTATTTATTGTGGGACATTAGAGCACATCAGACATATCGAATTGCATTCTGAATACGAAGAATGTCTTTCTGATATCAAATAATTTTGATTTTTGAAATTCGCAATGTAATACACATTTTATGGCAAATCATTAAAATTGATATATTTGATATTTAACAGTACTTGAAGTAAACTTTATAAATCTGATGTTTTATACTTAAAGTGTATGTAGGTGGGATGATACGCCGACGATCAACTGAAAATTTTGACCTTTCGTATGAAGATATGGATTTTTTTCCCAAAACACACACACAAAAAAAGGTCTTTTGGGAAAAAAAATCCATATCTTCAATATAAAAGGTCAAAATTTTCAATTGATCGTCGGCTTTTCCTCCCAGCTACATACACTTTAAGTATATATCATTAGATTTATAAAATTTATTTCGAGGACTGTTATATATCAAAATTTGAAAAATATCAAATTTTAATAATTTGTCATAAAATTTGTATTATATCGTGAATTTCAAAAATGAAAATTATTTGATATCAGAAAGACATGCTTCGTATTGAGAATGCAATTCAATACGTCTGAGGTGCTCCCATGTCCCACAAAAAATACTGTCGAAATGCCATAAACGCTCATTCTAGATCCCTTAAGCATTTTATCTATTGTTTGTTTAATTCGTTCGAATTGGCTTCTAACTTTGCCATCGTATTCATGGATTAAACTATCAGATAGTTTAATTTGTTCTTCTAGTTGTTCAATTTGTCTTTTGTTTTCTTCAGAAATATCTTCTTCATCAATAGTTTTAAGTTCTCTTAATCTATCTTTTTTGGCGTCTCTTTCACCTATTAGGTTATGGACAGTTGTTCTCGATCTCATGTTTTTCAGTGAACGATTTAGACCTCTTAATTCACGAATTGGTAATAAGTTTTCTTCAGGAACATTTGTTGTATTAGTAAAACTAGTCTCCATAACTGTATCAATGCTTTCTTCAACTTGTTCTACATCTTGTAATTCTATATCTTCTGGACGATCTGGACTTCCAACAATTGTTTCAATATCATTGGTTATTTGATTTAAATCTTGCCGTTGTTCAAGTGGTATTTTTGGTTTTGCACCGTCGCTATAATTTTTTAAGCCAAGAACATCCCTAACAAAAGCAACACCACCTGTACCATACTCTCGTCGTATTGTGGCTAGTGCAAGATACTTATTAGGGTTATTAAAGTCTGTCAGAGAAATTTTTTTATCATTATAATGGGCATATAGGCGTTTTGTCGTCGGGTCCCTTATAAAAGCAACTCCATAACCAATTGATGCATTTAGGTCCACATCCCATCCAAGTTGTTTAACTGACTCGTAACAATTGTCTTTTGCTCTTTGGTTTTCAATAGAAACCAGGCACATCGGGTAATTCGTTTAATGGTTTGTCAAGTCCTGGCTTAAAATTTTTAATTCCAATAAGATTCTTTATAAAATGATAACCATTTTTTGTTCCTTTTCCTTTAATTGCATCAATATTTTTTCAATAGATTTTAGTGAAAGAAACTTATTTGGATTTTTAGGATTTGTTAGTCTAATTATTTTATCATCTTTAACAGCAAAAATTTGCCCTGTTTTTAGTTCTTGTAAAAAAAACCACTTCATTTTTATAAGGTGCATCTAAATTTACTTCCCACCCTTGTTTCTTAATTAATTCATAAAATTTGTTCTTTGCTTCTTGATTTTCAAAGGGTTTACGTCCTAAGTAATTGTTTGACTTAGGCAAATTAAAGCTTGGTGCATTGGGTTTTTTCTTTGACATATTTATTATAATAATCTTCTGTATAAGCATCCCACTCAGTTGTAGGAGGCTCTTCCTCCTCAAAATCAATTAAATTAAATTCTTCCCCAGGAGTTTCAAAATCTTCCATGTATATATTTAGTGATAATTTATTTTTACTATAAAATAAACTTCAGCATACAAAATCAAACCTCATATCTCAAGTCTCCCACCCGTTTTAAATCTAAAAAACAATATTAAGGAAAATAAAAAACAGAAGCGGTTAAAAAACATATTTTAAAGGATTCGCAACTTTTTTTTTGGCCGTATGTCGAATTTAATCCTGTATTTTAGAAATTGGAAATTTTTATCTATTTAAATGCTTTTTATACATAAATTAGGGGGGCCTAAAGTGGTACCCCTATACTACTGCTTGGCTACATTCATAAAAAGAAAGGAAATCCACCACAAAAACGTTGACAACGTAAAGAAAGCAGCAAGTTTAAAAGCCCACACCTCGGCTCACTTTTTGAAACTGTCCCATTTTGAATATCAACAGCAAATCGGTGTTTTTAAAATAGCATTATTGCCATTAACATGCCTATTTGTTATTCGTTTAATTCAATCGATCATTCAATTGATCATGAACTTAATATTATAAAACAAAACATACTTATATAGGATATTGGCCAAGAACAACATAATAACCTTTCTCATCGTTCCAGAATGCTAACAACTTAATATCGCATCGGCACATTAAAGATACATAACACTTTGTGTTTTAAGTTGATAATTATGACAAAGTTTAAATCCGTATCTTTTACAAATGGGACCAAGTTTCAAAAAGTGAGCCGAGGTGGGAGCTTTTTAAACTTGCTGCTTTCTTTACGTTGTCAACGTTTTTGTGGTGGATTTATATTATGCCGTGGGTAGCACCATATTTTTCTTATGCAGTTTAAGTCACGGGATAAAAAGTTTGGAAAGTTTTGACTAGATAGTCATTAAACTTTATAGATATAAACACATCAAAAGAAATAAGTCCCCCCTCTGAACATGTCGTCATAACATTGTAAGGTTTCGTTCTGTACCAATAAAACTAACTTTGAAATAATTATATGACTGTTTACTAAGTGCTGTGTGAAAATGAGAGATTTCCATGACTTCAGGTCTGAATGAGCCTAAATTGAAGGCAAAAACTGCCCTTTTCAAAAGGCACAAAGTAGGCCTATGCTTGTCACAAAAGTTGATTCATGGCTTGTTACTAATGGAAAACCCCATGTGTTTGAGTGCAGTTTAAAATCCTCACCAAGTGAACATTTACTGTAATGTGTATCGATTCTTGATCATTCAGCCATGCAAATCCCCTTGGTGCAGAGTTCAGCACAGTGATCTGTAAGATGGCCAGTTCCATTCCTTGTCCCAATACGCCTTGCAGTTAACAAGCATAGGCCTACTTTGTGACTTTTGGAAAGGGCAGTTTTTGTCTTCAATTTGGGTTCATTCAGCCATAAAGTCATGGACATCTTTCATTTTCACAAAACACTTCGTAAACAATCATACATTATAATTATTTCTAAGTAAGTTTTATTGGTACAAAGTTTTACTTTACGATGTTATGACGAAATTTTCAGAGGGGGACTTATTTCTTTTGATGTGTTTATTTGGTTTGGATATTAGTCTTGCATGGATCGTTGATTGTGACGGTACAGGTAATCACACTGTGAAAAGGAAAAAAACAACACAATATATCAACCATGCGCAACTACCGACTACATGATAGAAGCTGTAATAAATACTACGAAGTGAGGTTTATCACAGCCATTACGGTGAAGTGAGGACTGAGTGATTGGTTATGCCGGACAAAACAGTTGGTAGTAGGAAACTCGGGTAATCACGACATACACAACATAGCAGTTATGCAGCTCTAGGTGAAGTGAAACACATTTTACAACTTCAAAGCGTGAGCAAGGTGAGTTAAAACCGGGAGAGAAAATTAAAATGTATGGGAAAAATTATGCATTGGGCACGTGTAAACCGAATTGCTTGATGCTCGAAAAAAATTATACTAGCCGATGCTAAAATGCTTAATAGAATAGATTTAAAGTGGACAATAAATTCGTAATTTTTGTCGTGACAATAATTATAATATTTGAAGGTGATCTTTATCTTGTTTTAAGTGTTAACAAATAACATTTTTAAAAGAACACATTTTAAATTACACAGATATGTCCGCCAAATTAATATAGGCTACATAACTTTTGTTACCACTGTGTTATTAGTTTTTGAGAAAATGCAAAAATAGACACAAATTTATCGAGGGGTGTAGTACCCCTTAAGTATTTCACGGAACTTGGAGATACTTGTGACAAATAAACCCTTCTGAAGTTATTAAGGAAAATCACAATTGGTTGTCAACATTGTCGATATGGATAAAGCATACTTTTAATTGTCAACAGCGTGTAACCTAGGTGTAATAAATGACTCAAATTTAAATCTTGCTGCAGATGTTTTATGAATAGTAAAAACTAACATAGATTTAGGTAGGTGATATAGTCAAATACACTCTATTTAACATGATAATTCAAAATGGCGCATAATATCAATATATTGTCAGCGTGTTTAAATCGATGTTAATATTTGACTGCAGTAGGTTTTCCCCTTTAACATTCATATTAATGAACACAATGAGTTCTTTAAATTATCTTTTCATTTCAAATGTCATTTTAACATCTTTAAGAGTGATTTTCTGCAACTCTTTGAATGTCTTCCACGCTTCTTACTTTGTATTTGAGTTCACGACCATTGTCGTCCAGTACCAAAATCATGGGACTACCATCCCAAGTCCACACAGCCTTAACCTTGTCGACCTTAGTCGCCATATTTCTTGCTTCGTCATATAGGTATTTGTTGTAACTCGACAGGATTTCATTTACTCCAATACCAGTTGCCACTAGAACTTTCTGTCGTAGAATACGTCTTGTGAATTTAACCTCTATAGCCCTTGGCGTTGCGGTATTCTTTTGCTGTTTCGGTTTTGGGATTCTTGCTGCTATGTCTATGTCATCCTCTTTGATTGACACTCCAGTCTTAGATATAATATCCTGAATGACGGATCCAACATCCTCAGGGATGATCTTATTGCTTTCTGGATCTCGTTGTACAGGTGATTCTGGGACACCAGTGATTCTCAAAGCATTTCTATAGGAGTCCTGCTCATAAGCACATACTCTACGATGCAGATTGTTAATGTTAGATTCGTTTACCTTTAAGTTCTCTTTGTTCTTCTCTACTTGCTTTTCTATTTTATCATTCTTTACTTCCACGTCGTGTAACTCTCCTCTGATCTTTTCATAGTCAGTGTTTATCTGTGTGATCTTCTCATCGAGTTGTAATTGTGCTTCACGAAGCTTAGTATCCATAACTTTCGATATCATACTCGTTAGTAGTATCGAAAACTTCTCACTTTGAGAAAGTTTTTCAACAACTTGGTCCGCTATCTCACTGCTGTTCATCTTGATATCATCTGCCATGTTTGTATTTTTGACGATATTAACGTAGATCAAATTAGTACATGAAGTAGCTCGATGTAGTTTCAGTACAGTCAAATATCCATACTATCAAATATCCATCTCAGTGTTAAGATTTGGCTCAGTAGCCTGGCTTATGGCGATCAATGGCTAATACCAATGCTGGCGGAGAGGTGTAAAAAACACGTCTGCACTCATCAAAATCGCAGTCTAATATTTGTTTGAATCGCAGTCTAATAATGCGTTTGCTTTGTAATATTTCATCCAATTGAAACTATAGCATTGCAATATACAGGGAAATCAGATACATGAGTTTGTGGACTAAACACGGTTTATATGCTAGTCTCAGATGAAATTCTAAGCTCAAATTATGTATTTATTGTTTTAGGCCTAATATTTCTCATGATATTGATATACATATGAATTGTAATATCACGATTGCCTAATATATAAAAAAGAAGCGGCTGATTTTATCCATATGTTTAAAAACCATGACATTTGTAATACTTAATTTGGATTTTTTTCTGTGAACAGCAACAGTATACGTTCTGTCCATTGAGAGCGTTTATAGTCCCTTTTTTCACAGCGGGCACATCTCATTTCATGACGTCACCGGTTTTCTAGGCCAAATCTGTCTCGTTCGAAGGAACTCAACGCTTAAGTTGGTTTTTGCGGAATATCAATTTTAAACGTCTTATTTTCTCAAAAAGGAGTCATTTTCATTGTCCTCATAATATGTGACCGTACACCACGAATGAGCCGTAAATGTCCTCAATTGTATTCTGAGTTACAGTGTAAAATGGGCATGAAGGTCGTATTCATAGGTACCTCAATTTGGTGCTACGTGTACCTCATTTAATGAGATACACGTAGCACCAAATTGAAATAGGGGGAACTTATAAGTTGTGCACCCTATATGTACCTTACCCCTAAATTGTGGTCACATTTTAATTACAAATAGGGTCAAAATTTGACTACAATTTACGGGTAAGATGCATAGCCCGGATGCATAGTTATACTAACTACTACGTTGTTTTAAGAATGTGTGATTATTTATTTGGCGCTCAATCTGAGTTCATACTCTTCTAACTCATACTCTTATAAATATTTTTCCTTCTAGAATCAAGCGGCGGAGTAGTACCAAGGATCGACAGTAAAAAAGCGCATTTGAAAGCCCCATAGGATGAGTAAACTAGCAGTTGGTTAATTAACACCCTTCATACGTTTTAGCTTGGAAAAAATATACCATATACATTTTGACGCACACAGAGATAATGCAAACACAATATCTGTTCACCTCCATATTAAGTCACGCGGTAGCATGACCAGCAAGTTTTTTAAAAAAACCGACTGATAAAGAAGAATAAACAGATACACAGATTACACGGAACAAAACGCTATTGTTCTATGATATTTTTCGCTGGGTACAAAATATATCTAAAACCATGCTAAATCTTATTTACTGTCCAAAGTGTCATATTTTAATAACTCATTATTTCAAAAAGTTACACCAATCTTACAGTCAATCCGATTGTTTGATAATAAACAAACATTCTTGCTTTATTTCACGCAGTATTTCATAGCCAAAATTAGTTGCAAATCATAGCTAATCATACTGATATCCACAATCTTTCGACACTGCTACAGCCATACATGACTGTCACTGTCGCACTACTTTTTCAGATTCATTTTCAAATATACCCTAGCATTTTCCTGGATACCCTACATATATACAAATTCTGGATCCCATTCGCCAACAAATCAATTTTTTCACAATTCTTTTATTCTTTCCGGACCACAGCATACATTCATATTAATACTCCACTTTCACACCTCGTTATTTCGGGACGTGCCTGTGGCGATGCGGTTAAGGCCATGGACTATCATGACATCTTCGTCATTTAAAACACATTTATCAGTGTCTCTGTTCACAGCTCAGACTGAAATTATATTTGGAATAATTTAGCTTTAGTCCAATAACTCCCACAAGAGCATTAATGCTACGATCAAATGCTCCTATCCGTTCTTGTATAGCTTTGATATCTTCATAATTGAAATTGACATAAAGTGGATAGATTGCTATAGGGATTCAGGAATTTGTCGAAGCACTATGCATTAAGTAATTATAAAAGCCAAAACTAGTTAAAATAATACTATACCGAAACTAGGCATATTTACGCTAATTAGAATGAATCCAACACACTGTTTCGTTAAGTGAAGAAAACAAAATACGAAATCGATAATAGACTATTTCCAATCCGTACGGAATGCGCTTATAAGATCTTGTGACATATGGGTAACTTATGTTGACGGATATTCATTTTGTGACTGAGCAAGACTAATAAAATACAAAGCACCCCAAAGCAAACAAATATGTGATGCAAATTTGTTATCAACAACGTCAATATCCATTGACCTCAAAATATGGATATCTAACAAGCTTAAACTATAAATTAGCTCCCGATTGATGGCAAAGCTTGATGAAAACCACAAACCACGAAAGATCGCCGACAACCGCTGCTTAATAGGAATATTCAACTAGGTTGCCCCGAAGGGCTACAAAGAACCACAGACCGCGAAATTCGGATAGCCAAGTAGATTGCCCCGCAGGGCTACAAAGAACCACAAACATTAAAACACGATTATCTTGCCTAGTCGGGGCATTTAGACGCTTATGCGCATTTACCACTTCCGACTTGAAGTAGGCCTAAATCGGACTTACTCTCTGTGTCTCTCTGGCATTGTCAACATTGGGTGTGTGTTATTAATATTTACATTTTCTTTACATATTTACGTTGCCTTGAATAATTAAAGTATATTAAAATGTATATTGATCATTGTGTACGCCTCTTAACATTACAGTCACGCGTGACGAGCAAGTTTTAAAAGTAAACGACTGATAAAGTTTTGTTTAATTATTTATTGTCATGAATCAAGAATAGCAACTTCAAACATCTATTTTTCGTTTTATACGTTTTATGGAGCACTTCGTAACCTGATGACTTTCCGAGCTTGGAGCTGCTTGGCTACATTCATAAAAAGAAAAGAAATCTACCAAAAAACATTGACAACGTAAAGAAATCAGCAAGTTTAAAAAAACCCACCTCGGCTCACTTTTTGAAACTTGGTCCCATTTTGAATACCAACAGCAAATCAGTGTTTTTATTTTATTTCAACAGAATACAGCGTGTCCAACAAGATTACCAGCCTACTTGTTATTCGTTTAATTCAATCATTAATCATGATTATTATAAAACAAAACACAATAGGATATTGGCTTACCATGCAAGAACAAGATAATAACCTTTCAGGTCGTTCCAGAAAGCTTACAAATTAATATTGCATCTGCACATTAAAGATACATAACACTTCTGGAAATGTTTTAGATTTATATAAATATGATAAAGTTTAAATCAGTACCTTTTACAAATGGGACCAAGTTTCAAAAAGTGAGCCGAGGTGGGTTTTTTTTAACTTGCTGATTTCCTTACGTTTTTTTGGTAGCTTACAATTTACAGGGTCAATAATAAAAATACGGGCTTTAAATTGTATTGATACCAATATTATTTTTGACATGTTTTTCAGTTTAATGAATACAAAATATAAACACGAAAATATATCATTTTGATCCAATGAGCCGTCACGGTGTAGATTACAGTTGAGGCAAAAGATTTCTTACCAACTGACAGTATTTCACAAATATCAAATACTTAGTATATAATGGAATGATTTATGAATAGTTTTGAAGTTATGACAGTGCAACAGGAAAATTTGACTATAGACCCCATCAAATAAAGTCAACCTGAACGGTTTAACAATTGAAATGGCGTGGGAAAATTTGTTGGAAAAAGCTGGCGAAAGGGGAAGGTAAGCCATATATTCCAGAAAATGGTGTCTTTTGGCACTTACATTGAGGTGGTAAAACACATTTTTCTCTCTCATATGCTTTTTGTTTCACTCAAATCTGGCATTGGGTTCCAAAGTTATCGTCAATTTTAGTTCGCCAATTTACGCAAATGCAAGTCTAAAAAATGTTAATAAACAAAGAAAATAAGATCTTGTAATTTCTTTTGTTTTTTTATTGTTTTTCAACCGGCTATATTTAAGATTTTCTCCTTTAAATTTCAATAACTCTTCAAAGGAACACATTGAAGGCCTTCAGTGGATTTGAAGCATGAATAGTGTAACAATGTCAACATTTAAATAAATTCAAGTACCTTAGGAATCAGTATGCAAAATTGTATTGATGCATGAAATAATTTGCATAATATGCAAATTAGGTGTTTCTATGTTTAAAGGCGTTTTTCTCAAATGGCTGTATTACTCGTTGAGACACGATAATATGCCCAATAAAGACAGAAAAAAATTGCTTATATCCATAGCAAACCATGGATGGCTAACTCTTTGAGCTCATACGGCCTGCAGTATTATTCAGATTTGAAGGGGTGTGAACTTATTGTTGGACACGCCTCTATTATAATGATACCTACACAGTGATCTGTCTGTACACAGATTCTCTATGCATACCCAGGGTCCGTGTATAGGGACTGGAAACATATTATTGATAGCGATTGTCAAGCTATTGTTACCAGATTATCTTTAACGACCTTTGATTACATGCGAGTTGCGCCGAGGGCGCGATGTTTGATTTCTTATTATTTACTCATGTTGCCTTACAAAATACCAGAGGATGATTTAAGGAAGCCCCATCATGCACTGCAAAAGTGTTATCACTAGAGTTTCAACTGCCACTTTACTTTTCAAATCCCATTGAACTCTGTGCAAAACATGTTGTTTTAGAATTGTGCGTGTGTCATTATTACTTGGTCGATTTCAGAACAAAAGTGATGTATGTTTAAAGGATTATTCACACCTTCTGTAGATAACATAAAATGTGAAATCAACTAGCATCTTCACAGCGTTTTTTATGTAAATATAACTGTACAAGTTCAAATTAAACCATGCACGTGCAGTACGTCTATATGCAGTGGGCGAGTAGTGGTGTCATGTTCGCTCACACAGCTATGCTAACCGCACGTAACATAGTGGAATGTTGGGAAGTGCTTAAATCATCCTCTGACAAAATACCAAACACACATCAGAATACAAATGGTAAAATGGTAAAAGTTAAGGTGGGCTTACACGATGAAATTTCCATTGCAAGGCCCATTACTTAGTGGGTGAGATTATATCAGGAGGGTGAAAGTGCATAGGAACAATGCCGGAAACTACGTCACGCTATTGTTCGACTTAAACTACATCATTTTTAACCCCTTCCGTTTCCGTTAATACAGATTTAGTCTCCTCCACCTTCGCAACACGGTACGTGGAGTGACTGGAATCACAATGACAGCGGAGGAGAATATTAGCTGGTCAGACAATTTAATTCTATCAAGCATATAATACCTGAACAATCACCGTCATTTGATCGATTTAGTACAGAATATAATTGTATACACAAAATATAATTTTAAAATTGTAAACCTGTTAACTTATATACTTGTGTACTAAAGTATAAGGACACGTGAATAAAATCATGTAAAAGACAAAATGGCCGCTAATCCGCCTATTGTCTAGACTTAAACTACATCTTCCGGTTTGTTACGTAATACTAGGATGCCATGCCCTGATTATGTGCTCACTGACCATGAAGCTGTGCAATTGATCAAAATAGACGAAGCAATGTTCGGCCTTGCAATTCCTTGAGCGTGGCCATAGGTTTGGGATATACTCAAAACATAAGTAGTGGTTAATGATTTTCGTATTAATATCAAAATGGCTCATGTGTTGTCCTGAAAGCAAAAGATTGCCATCCTTTCCTGTATATCTATACATTTTGTACAATTTTCCATAAATAAAAGGCTAAGGAAAACTAAGATCAAAAGGGCTAAACACCACCAACAACAACAACATGGGCCTACAAGTGTATTATAATGTAGCATGTGCACACATTTATCATGTCGTGGATGGTGAATCAAGCTGCTCCCTACACATTCCCAAATGAATGCAGTGACCACCCGGTGTTCACTCAGCTGATTGGCTGAAGGAGGTTAGATTGCATGCAACAACCTTGAAAGTAGAGCATGTCTCTACCTTTTTGCCTGTTGCTCGGGGGATTAATTTGCCTGATGCTTGGGGGATTAATTCCTTGCAAATCCAAAATACACGGAGCAATCTTTTTCCAAGGTCTGTGCAACAGGCAATTGCATGGAAAATTGCATCGTGTAAGCCGGCCTTTAGGTCAAATAGAGTGCTTACACGAAAGGGCATTAGTTCAACTCGTCCTCAGACACGCTCCATAAGATATGCTAATGCATGGAGTACAAAGAATTACTTTGATCAATACCAGTTAAACAGGTGATTGGTATTGTACTCCATGCATTTGCATGTCTTCTGGAGCGTGTCTGGATGATGATAGAGGGCCAGGGGATTCACTGTATCATTATAAAAAATATTTGAAGAAATCAAAGAGCCCTAGGAATAAAAATTGTAGTGTAATTCACGCCAGACACAATTTCTTTTAATGACAAAAATGAATTTTTGTAATCAATCAAAAACCAAACGTTTTATACCAATTTTGAATTTAGCCTGAATCCGTAAATATGGCAGCTCTCGCCCCTTTTTTCAGGTCAAGGCTGTTTTGCCATTATGCAGCGAACCATTGTTGAAGCTATTTCACATACATGTTCAAAACATTCTGGAGAAAGAATGTGGCCATATACTGCTGAAATAGTGTTGATAATGTCTTAACGTCGTAAATTTTAAGGTCAAATTCATAAAATCAAAACAAAACTTTGCGACGCAGATATTCCCCGACTTATGCAATTTCATCTTCGTATCAGTGTCTTTATTATTTGTTTGAGGCCTTTTCCAAACGTTCGTGCTATTTATGCATAAAACGGGCAATCTATCTTTACAAAATGCATCATTTTTATGCAAACAAAAGGCTAAAGATAGCATTATGAGATTTATCCTTTATTATTATACTCCTCTGATCATCTGCCTCCGTGGCCGAGCGGTAAATACCGGGACTGATAGTTAATGATGCTTGAAATCGTTGGTTCGAGTCCCATCGAAGCCTGTGGAAACTTTTTTTTCTTCAAAATTCATGATCGCATTCCGAAATGAGTAACTTGTCGGTAAATCGTGTATCGTATCCTTAAACAGCACAACACAGATGAAGCAGGCAAATTTACTATACATAGGCCTATACACCAATCCGAGAAGCGTTTACTGTATTTGGCCCTCTATTGACGGCAACACAGATGTACCAGAGCGGGAGATTTAATTCGTAATTCAATACTCATGATTGTGTATTGAATATCACTAGTGTGTACAATTCCCGGGTACAATTCTGTATAGCACACAATAAATAATGGATAGAACCCCCGACCTCGGGACACCGCAGTTTTACATCGGGGACACCGCAGTAATGGCGAAGTCGGATAGGTGTATACATGTATGGTATGCCATGGACTGTGTATGAAGGGACTGGAAATGGCTTCCACCCATTGTACTATTCGATTTGCTGGTTTACAAATTATCCTCACTTGAGAAAGCATGAATAATACGTTGATCAATAGACCCTGGTACGAACCCAAGCACAGTTACAACACAGCGCGTGGCTTGTCTTGTACATTGCGAAATGAGCCTACATGTTTGCCTATAATGATTAGCCCTAGAACTCTGGCCATAGTATCCATTTTTACTTCTACTAGGGCCAGAGGCACTTAAGGCCGGCTTACACGATGCAATTTTCCATGCAATTGCCTGTTGCACAGACCTTGGAAAAAGATTGCTCCGTGTATTTTGTATTTGCAAGGAATTAATCCCCCAAGCATCAGGCAAATTAATCCCTCGAGCAACAGGCAAAAAGGTAGAGACCTGCTCTACTTTCAAGGTTGTTGCATGCAATCTAACCTCCTTCAGCCAATCAGCTGAGTGAACACCGGCTGATCACTGCATTCATTTGGGAATGTGTAGGGACCAGCTTGATTCACCATCCACAACATGATAAATGTGTGCACATGCTACATTATAATACACTTGTAGGCCTATGTTGTTGTTGGTGGTGGTGGTGTTTAGCCCTTTTGATCTTAGTTTTCCTTAGCCTTTTATTTATGGAAAATTGTATAGATATACAGGAGAGGATGGCAATTTTTTGCTTTCAGGACAACACATGAGCCATTTTGATATTAATACGAAAATCATTAACCACTACTTATGTTTTGAGTATATCCCAAACCTATGGCCACGCTCAAGGAATTGCAAGGCCGAACATTGCTTCGTCTATTTTGATCAATTGCACAGCTTCATGGTCAGTGAGCACATAATCTCACCCACTAAGTAATGGGCCTTGCAATGGAAATTTCATCGTGTAAGGCTAGCTTCACATTGAAACATTTGTTGGAGATGCTTGAACGATCCAGTACAAAAAATGACAGCATTTCAATGCTTGATCGAGGTCACTAATTAACATGATAAAACCCACTTGAGAACACACAATCGCCGGTCATTTCTAAAGATGCATTTATACTCAATCGCTTTTGGAGAAACCTGAATCGCACGCGTGGTCAGTGTACTAAATCGCCGAATAATGAGCATGCGCATGATTCGCTGTTTTTCAAAAGCGAAGTGTAGGCCTATATTGACACCCTCTGTCGGTCAACGTTCTCTAAAATTGCACACATAACTTGTGTAGTTAGCGACAATGATTCAGTCTGGGTATAAACACAGCTTTACACAATGAATCATTTACATAGGCACAAAAGACCGTGTTCATGTACCGTTACTCAGCCAAACATGGCAGAGTAGGTCCCGGATCTTCTGTACATGTTCCTATCTCCTCAACGTTATACCTTTCCAACAAGGAAAGAGATACGAAAGGCGAACGTCTAATAATGATAGACTCTAGAAATGCCAACATAAATCATCAAAGAGAACGTTATTTTAAGAATGATTTCAGTATCGAAATCAGTAGGAACAGAAAGCGTACGGTGTACACATTCCAGAAAAACTGTAAATGTGTTTGTTCTAGCATTCTGTATCTCCACAAAATTATCACATTTTGTTTCCAAATTCCCATGTAAATGATTCTCAACGCTACACAGAAATTAATATGTTCTACAAAGGATATACATTTTACACAATAGGGTGCTTGCACGGAAGATCATAAAGGCCGGCTTACACGATGCAATTTTCCATGCAATTGCCTGTTGCACAGACCTTGGAAAAAGATTGCTCCGTGTATTTGGGATTTGCAAGGAATTAGTCCCCCAAGCATCAGGCAAATTAATCCCCAAGCAACAGGCAAAAAGGTAGAGACATGCTCTACTTTCAAGGTTGTTGCATGCAATCTAACCTCCTTCAGCCAATCAGCTGAGTGAACACGAGCTGGTCGCTGCATTCATTTGGGAAATGTAGGGACCAACTTGATTCACCATCCACAACATGATAAACGTGTGCACATGCTACATTATACACTTGTAGGCCTATGTTGTTGGCGGTGGTGGTGTTTAGCCCTTTTGATCTTAGTTTGTCCTTTTCTTTATGGAAAATTGTATAGATATACAGGAGAGGATGGCAATCTTTTGCTTTCAGGACAACACATGAGCCATTTTGATATTAATACGAAAATCATTAACCACTACTTATGTTTTGAGTATATCCCAAACCTATGGCCACGCTCAAGGAATTGCAAGGCCGAACATTGCTTCGTCTATTTTGATCAATTGCACAGCTTCATGGTCAGTGAGCACATAATCTCACCCACTAAGTAATGGGCCTTGCAATGGAAATTTCATCGTGTAAGCCCACCTTTAGGGTTAGGGTTAGGGATTAGGGTTAAGGGGCGTCGCTAGACCAATATGATGTGGGGGTGTACAGGATGTTTTGCCGACGGAAATATTTTGTGAATTGTTGACCCAATGTTTGTTTTTAGTCAGGACGGTGCGCAATAATCTAAAAAAGTGTGTGTGTGGGGGTGTGTGGGGGTCAATTTTTTCGACAAATTTTTAAATTAGTAATATAATATTCACAATAGGTATATTATGTAACAACAGCACAATTTCGTAACACATTTTAAATGACTTTTAATTTATCGACAATCACATAGCTTTCACTACATTTGCCGACAATCATATGGTTTTGACGACAACAGTCAATTTTTGCCGACAAAATTCCTTTAAAGGCCGGCTTACACGATGCAATTTTCCATGCAATTGCCTGTTGCACAGACCTTGGAAAAAGATTGCTCCGTGTAATTTGGATTTGCAAGGAATTAATCCCCGTGCATCAGGCAAATTAATCCCCCAAGCAACAGGCAAAAAGGTAGAGACATGCTCTACTTTCAAGGTTGTTGCATGCAATCTAACCTCCTTCAGCCAATCAGCTGAATGAACACCGGCTGGTCACTGCATTCATTTGAGAATGTGTAGGGACCAGCTTGATTCACCATCCACAACATGGTAAATGTGTGCACATGCTACATTATAATACACTTGTAGGTCTATGTTGTTGTTGGTGGTGGTGTTTAGCCCTTTTGATCTTAGTTTTCCTTAGCCTTTTCTTTATGGAAAATTGTATAGATATACAGGAGAGGATGGCAATCTTTTGCTTTCAGGACAACACATGAGCCATTTGGATATGATTACGAAAATCATTAGCCACTACTTATGTTTTGAGTATATCCCAAACCTATGGCCACGCTCAAGGAATTGCAAGGCCGAACATTGCTTCGTCTATTTTGATCAATTGCACAGCTTCATGGTCAGTGAGCACATAATCTCACCCACTAAGTAATGGGCCTTGCAATGGAAATTTCATCGTGTAAGCCCACCTTTAGGGTTAGGGTTAGGGATTAGGGTTAAGGGGCGTCGCTAGACCAATATGATGTGGGGGTGTACAGGATGTTTTGCCGACGGAAATATTTTGTGAATTGTTGACCCAATTTTTGTTTTTAGTCAGGACGGCGCGCAATAATCTAAAAAGTGTGTGTGTGGGGTGTGTGTGTGTGTGGGGGTCAATTTTTTCGACACATTTTTAAATTAGTAATATAATATTCACAATAGGTATATTATGTAACAACAGCACAATTTCGTAACACATTTTAAATGACTTTTAATTTATCGACAATCACATAGCTTTCACTACATTTGCCGACAATCATATGGTTTTGACGACAACAGTCAATTTTTGCCGACAAAATTCCTTTAAAGGCCGGCTTACACGATGCAATTTTCCATGCAATTGCCTGTTGCACAGACCTTGGAAAAAGATTGCTCCGTGTATTTTGGATTTGCAAGGAATTAATCCCCCGTGCATCAGGCAAATTAATCCCCCAAGCAACAGGCAAAAAGGTAGAGACATGCTCTACTTTCAAGGTTGTTGCATGCAATCTAACCTCCTTCAGCCAATCAGCTGAATGAACACCGGCTGGTCACTGCATTCATTTGAGAATGTGTAGGGACCAGCTTGATTCACCATCCACAACATGGTAAATGTGTGCACATGCTACATTATAATACACTTGTAGGTCTATGTTGTTGGTGGTGGTGGTGTTTAGCCCTTTTGATCTTAGTTTTCCTTAGCCTTTTCTTTATGGAAAATTGTATAGATATACAGGAGAGGATGGCAATCTTTTGCTTTCAGGACAACACATGAGCCATTTGGATATGATTACGAAAATCATTAGCCACTACTTATGTTTTGAGTATATCCCAAACCTATGAGCACGCTCAAGGAATTGCAAGGCCACCCATTGCTCCGTGTATTTTGTTCAATTGCTTAGCTTCATGGTCAGTGAGCACATAATCTCACCCACTAAGTAATGGGCCTTGCAATGGAAATTTCATCGTGTAAGCCCACCTTAAGGCCGGCTTACACGATGCAAAAAGGTAGAGACATGCTCTACTTTCAAGGTTGTTGCATGCAATCTAACCTCCTTCAGCCAATCAGCTGAGTGAACACCGGTTGGTCACTGCATTCATTTGGGAATGTGTAGGGACCAGCTTGATTCACCATCCACAACATGATAAATGTGTGCACATGCTACATTATAATACACTGGTAGGCCTATGTTGTTGTTGGTGGTGGTGTTTAGCCCTTTTGATCTTAGTTTTCCTTAGCCTTTTATTTATAGAAAATTGTATAGATATACAGGAGAGGATGGCAATCTTTTGCTTTCAGGACAACACATGAGCCATTTTGATATTAATACGAAAATCATTAACCACTACTTATGTTTTGAGTATATCCCAAACCTATGGCCACGCTCAAGGAATTACAAGGCCGAACATTGCTTCGTCAATTTTGATCAATTGCACAACTATTTGGTGAGTGAGCACATAATCTCACCCACTAAGTAATGGGCCTTGCAATGGAAATTTCATCGTGTAAGCCCACCTTTTAAGGCCAATGAGACAGCATAATCCAAGGTCAGATTCATTATTGTTAGGGTCTTAGGGTACTTAGGGCTTAGGGTTAGGGTTTATGGTTAGGGTAAGGGTTAGGGTTTAGGGTTATCAAACAAACATGTATTATATTTTGAGAAGTCCTATAGAGGTTGTTCATATGACGTAAATATGGCGAAGTACACAAATGCATTAAACAAAAGCATGATTGCAATCTACCGCGACAGTTCGTCTCACACACATAACAAATGCACTACGATCAAATAGGTTGACGACAACATTTGATTGAATGCACTGCACTGCGCTATGATTACGGTGAACGGGTGGAGGACACCGGTTCATATCCTTTGTTTGGAGCCAATCAATAATTTCACGCACAACCTCTATGGATAGAAGTCCCTAATATTCAAATGAGGTTTTCCTTGAGTAGGTATCCTTGAGAGGGCACTCTATTCAAATGGTTTCTTTTATTAAATCTCATTTAAAACAACATTTATTTTCATTTTAGACTTTTTTATAGTCTATATTTTCTTCATTTCAGCTTAATTTAGCAGTTGTCATGGTTGTGTGCAAATTCCTATTACTATTAGATACGTTGTAATAAAACATGATTTTAAACATTTGTATATTACTTTTCTCTGAGGGCTTGCAGCATAATTGATATTTTATTTTCCTTGGTATGGGTTTGTGGCTAGTAGTCAGGTGATGATGATATGATGATGATGACGACGACGACGACGACGACGATGATGATGATAATGATGACGATGACGACGATGATGATGATGATGATGATGATGATGATGATGATGATGATGAACAAATCAAATCAAATCAAAGATGATAATGATGACGATGACGATGATGATGATGATGATGATGATGATGATGATGATGATGATGATGATGATTAATACACAAACGAAAAAGAGGAACAAACATGCCTAGCATGTAATTCTATTTTTAACATGGAAAAATTTGACCTCTTATCTACTCGCAAACTGAGATTATGCATATCTTATCTCTTCAATAAACATTGTAAAAGTCGATTTGGCCTTGGCACGGGCCCTTGCTGTAAATATGTCACATGTTGTTCGGATTATAAAGACACAGTTTGTTGACCCTATAATGTTTGTGCACTCATAAATTGACCTCTGAGTGTATTGGGTATAAATGCATGTCCTTCTATAACAGCAGGTTAACTTTCTTGTTGAATGGAGGCCTCGAGGTCACTGAACTGTGTATTTGGAGATGATGTATTTTTTGGGTCATAGCACACGTGTTAAGCAAAAACATATACTGTGACTGATACCATAGAAACGTGCTCTTTGTTTAAACATTGCAAGTAACATGAGTGGCAAACATTAATGTTTCATATTGCTAGCAACCCCCCCAAAGCAATGTTGGAGCCAATACTAGACCAATTGTCCGTTCTTGTCTCAGTATCAAAACAACATTGACTGGTGGGTGCGGGAGGGGGGTGAGAATTTCATACAAAATTAAATCCCTCATCACTGCCATCATCGTCACCATCACGACTCTAATAATCATCTGACATCAGTTGTATTATCCATCATCATCGTCGTCACCGTCATCGTCATCATTATCATCATCATCGTCGTCGTCGTCTTCATCATCATCATATCATCATCATTACCTGACTACTAGCCACAAACCCATACCAAGGAAAATAAAATATCAATTTTGCTGCAAGCCCTCAGAGAAAAGTAATATACAAATGTTTAAAATCATGTTTTATTACAACGTATCTAATAGTAATAGGAATTTGCACACAACCATGACAACTGCTAAATTAAGCTGAAATGAAGAAAATATAGACTATAAAAAAGTATTAAATGAAAATAAATGTTGTTTAGTACTTGGGACTTCTATATGAGCGTGTTTATAGTGGTGTACGGTATTTATACGGTATCTTTATACGCATATGGGATTAGGCTGGAATGTGACATATCCGTTATCTCGGTTGTTTATAGTGGCGACCAATAGCGCTATTCTGAATCCGAGGTGGTTGAACTCAGCGTGTTCGAGGTCACCGCAATGCAATGTGGGAGACACAAATATGGTGCCAGTTTCAAATAGTGTGCCGTCGAAACGATACCGGCCTACTTTTTAACATTATTGCTACAGTACCGTACCATATTTGTAGCTGATGTGTTATTACAGTGACAAATTTGAGCTCGGAGAGTTATATGACCCTACTCCACTTCCTTGAATAACGGTATCGTTAATCCTTGTATGTTTATAGTGGCCGTATACGGAATGAATATACTGCAATATCCATCGATTTCGAAGGATATCAGTTCCGTATAATATGTTCGGCAAATAGCGCTATTGGTCTGTTTATAGTGGCGACCAATACCGTATAAGATGTACTTATACGCTAAATACCGGATAATCTGGCTCACTATAAACACGCTCTACGAGCGTGTTTATAGTGAGCCAGATTATGCGTTATTTAGCTGGACTGCCACGCAGTCTATATTTGTTTATGTTTTACTAACCATTGCAAATCTAGACTACGCGGTAGTTTAGCTAAATAACGGAAAGATTGTCTCACTATAAACACGCTCTATATGATACATAGGCCTATACCCTATGTGTTCAGTGTAAGGGGTTGAATGGCCAATCAGACCATGCAAACCAACTAGACTGCAGGCCCTATGAGCGTGTTTATAGTGAGCCAGATTATCCGGTATTTAGCGTATAAGTACATCTTATACGGTATTGGTCGCCACTATAAACAGACCAATAGCGCTATTTGCCGCACATATTATACGGAACTGATATCCTTCGATATCGATGGATATTGCAGTATATTTATTCCGTATACGGCCACTATAAACAGACAGGGATTAACGATACCGTTATTCAAGGAAGTGGAGCAGGGTTATATAACTCTCCCAGCTCAAATTTGTCACTGTAATAACATATCACCTATAAAATATGGTACGGTACTGTGGCAAAATGTTAAAAGATAGGCCGGTATCGTTTCGACGGCAAACTGTTTGAAATTGGCACCATATCCGGGTCTCCCACATTGCATTGCGGTGACCTCGAACACGCTGAGTTCAACCACCTCGGATTCAGAATAGCGCTATTGATTGCCACTATAAACAGCCGAAATAACGGATAAGTCACATTCCATCCTACTGTCTGTTCAATTAGCTTAGATTCTTGTATTTTTAAGATATTTGAACAAATAAAAAAATTTGGTCAAAGTCATCAAAGAAAAGTGTTAGCACAGCCTTAGACCCAATGTGATTTTAACTTTTCAAATTCCAAAGTTCAATTTAAAACCCCATTTCTTTTCAATTTTGCCTCATTTTAGGCAGTTACTTGGGTCCACCAAAAGGGTTTGCGACCTTTTCACAAATCGAGTGGGACGGTCCATTCTCAACTTAGGGCATAGACCCTATCCACTTCAGCAAACAATCTGTCCACCAATCTGTCCTGCCATTTCAATTGTTATACCGTTCCGGTTATTGGATAGGGTCTATAGGTGATGATGGTCCACCTGTTTTTGTTGCACGAAATTATATGCGCGATTACGTTTTACGCATAACATTATTCTGAGCATTATCTTTTTCCAAAACAATGACATTAAAATTATGGATTTCGTTCTTATTTCAACTGGTTTACAATGTAAATTGAGTTTTGTTTAATACCATCATTTCTTTCCAAGACTATATATAAATACGCAAGGAATGTATATATAAGCTGGGCCTATTCTGGAAACCATTATAGTTCATATATTCACATTTTTTAAATAACGTAATGTTTCAACAGTGGGGTTTCAACACAAATTAGGCCTACTGTCAAATATAGCTATTTAGCTGGACAATACTTACAGATGCGGATGCTATATCTCAGCGCATCTAATTATAATGACATTCGTCCCCATTGCACGAAATGGATTGATTCAAAAAAGTTTATGGTACCCGGCGTTCTACGGCTTTTTATAAAAATATCGCGGGAAAAGAGCAAAATTGAAAAGAAATGGGGTTTCAAATTGAACTTTGGAATTTGAAAAGTATAAATCACGTTGGGTCTAAGGCTTTGCTAACACTTTTCTTTGACGACTTTGACCGCAGTGTTTTATTTTTTCAAATATCTTAAAAATACAAGAATCTAAGCTAATTGAATAGACAGTAATCCCATATGCGTATAAGGATACCGTATAAATACCGTACACCACTATAAACACGCTCTCTATGTGTGTGAAGGATCAAGAATATTTTGTTATTGTTGTGCCCAATATCGAGTGACACCGAGTAATGGTTTGACGACAAATCCCAGGGTTTTTCTCGTTAACGGAAAGTAGTAGGATGCTGTAATCCGGACGTGTTCTCCTGGTAATCATACTGCAGTGCGTAACAGAGTAATTTGTACTCCATTCTTTTGTGGCGGTACAATATGTTTTGAAATGTTGCCCGATTTTGGCCAAAATTTAAATTTTTGATTTTCGCACCTCAAAATGACACTTGAAGTGTTAAGACTAGGGTCTGTTACCGTCAAGCAAAATTTTAAATATGTGGACAAACTAAAAAAAATAGAAATCCTTGATTCTTTTAGCATGGAAAGGGTTTAGGGGGGACATTTTAAAAATGACATTTAAAAAGTTGCATTTGGCCTGTTGGCATGGTAACGGACAAAACAAATTTTAGTCGAAAATGACCAAAATTTACAATTTTCATTTTTGAAAAAGGGCAAAGTTTGGTCGAATGCCACAAATAAATAAGATGTGATATAATTTTTCTTCTTCAGATAGGGACATGCCTTGGTAGTCCCTGCAAATGAAGAAAGAACTTGTCACTCTTTTAAAAGATCCTTTAATTTTAAGTAGAAAAAACACATTTTTGGGCAAAAATTGTAAGTGTCATTTTACCCCAACATTGAAGGGGTGTAACTGTAAAGAAGAAGTTGATATTTTGTATGGTGGCATAGCTAGAGTGAACCCTTGCTGACAGATATATAGTTTCAACAAATTGGGGTCTCAACTTCTAAAGAAGTTCTGGCTTTTTAAAAGTACCAAGTTTTTGAAAAATGTGTATTTTTAAGGGAATTTATGGCAAAAAAAGACAAATTTCGCTTAAAAGGATTGTGTTTAAATAACCGTAATGAAATAATTATTGAATATATTTCTATTGATGAAAAGATTAAGTGACTTCTTAGTCTCAGTTTTAAATGGTACAAACAAGCTATATTGTACATACATGCCTTTTAAGCATGTTAAGCAGATTAGACGGATCGCAGTGCTATTCAAATACAGATAGAGCGCTGCGCTTGGAAGACAGGTTGCTTTTAGCATCAGACAACTAGCTACCCGGTACAAACAACAGAGTTCACCAACTCTACGAGAACACCAATCAGTGTCTGTGCAATAATGATAAGCCCTGTACTAAGGGTAAATGGGTAAATATGGGGGAGGGGTCTCCAAGAATTTGTGCAAGCGAAAAAAAAAGGGGGGGGGCAATTTTTGGCAGGTCATATACCATGGTTCGTAGCCGTCGCAGAGGAGCTCATAGGGTAGTGTCAATATACCAGTAAACGACACATCTGATTTGCCCGGGTTTGTGTAAGTTTGCCACTGCAAGCTAGTTGGTGGCAATGGACATTGGAGCACATTTACTGGGCAAACTATACTATAGACACGCTCTAATAAGGGCTTAGAAAAACAGTGCAGAAATGTTCAAATATGCAAAATTCCTTGCTCACTACGCTTGCATTATACATGTACATCTAGACCATTATTATAAGGTTTGCAAATTGGGAACTCAAACATATGTCATGTGCGGGGGGCAAAGATTTGTTGGCAGGCCGAAAGGGGCAAGCAATTCTTTTTTGCACGCCGTTGGGAAGTTTGAAGCTTAGGAAACATGTACATCGACATACATAAACATGATAAAGCATTGAAGCATTGACGCTAGTAGCTCACATTCAGTCAGGAAAATATGACAAAATTACAAACATCAAAATTAAAAAGCCTTCTAGCCAAGATAAGAGGAAATACAAGCGGACAGCAATGCATTCTTTCTGAATCAGAGATATGATTAGGTCATGATTTGGCCCTAAAGGTTATATACCACTTATAGGCCTGGGCGATACATGGAAATACGACGAGTAACTATTTATTTATTTGTTTGCATGGCATGGGCATGGCATCTGAAAAGACTGCTTTAAAATCGCTGAAATTGACCAAGTAATATAGCCAAAAAAGCATTTTTTGTAGGGTTTGATGCTTCAAAATGGTATATTTTCTCTCATTATACATGTTATGACATTTTTGTTGCAATATTACCAAAATTCATACGCACGGCTTCGGTTTAGTAGATATTCGCCCTACCATATTGTAACTTTCAGCTTCGAGAGTGCGCACTGCCATTTTGAGGTTTTTACAGTTCAGTGCGTTAAAACAAGAAAAGTCTCAGGTCAACCTATGTTGAGTTTTTGATCATTTAGCGTCTAAATCATATAGTTTCACCTGATATTAGTGGTATTTAGCCATTTTGTCATTGAAACCCGTTTAATACATAATTAGTGGTATTTAACCTATAGTCAGCAAGAAACAAACAAACCCAATTTCCAAGAAGCAGAAAGAATTTATTATTGATGGGTATGAGCATAGAGAGGTCACTGGGAATCCGGGCTGGAAATAGAGAGACCCTTCTGCTGTTGTTAAGCAAATGCGTTTTTTGGTGGATGTAAAATAGCAACAAGAGGGCATTTAGCATGTTTAGTAGGCCTACATCTGAGACGAGTATCTGACCCCACAACAAACAAGTAGGGTTTTTTCTAGAGATCAATGATGAACTTGCAGATCCTGCAGATACAATGGTATCAAGAGTGCCTAAAGCAAGCGGTGCAGAAACCAGAACTTTATCATCCCATTACTCCTATTACTTTGGGGACAAATAGATTATTTAGAGTACAAGACGACAAACTTAGCAGTGTCAGCATCAAAACTCTCACAGACGTCAGCCACTGTTCATGATCTCATTAGAAAATCCCATACATGAGCGATTTGTTTTCAGTATCATGCAGTCTTAGAACTAAATTTATAGATAACATTGTATTTAACAAAGAAAAATGTTACTTGGTATTTCAGTTGCTGTTGTTGCTATAAACCCCAGATAAGGTCTAAACAACTGGTAAAAAGGACTTTAATATTATAAATCCACGAAATTATCACATTCTCATTATGTTTAAACCATATTTAGATTATTGGTGAGGTATTTCAGATAAAGTCAATCAATGAGTTCAGTAGTGAATATAGGCCTAAATAAGAAGTAGAAATGATTATACATGGAAACCCCCTAGCCTACTCCAGAGTAGTGACCAACTGAAATATAATGTGTTTTATGTGGTTTCAATAGTTATAATCGATTTATCCATTGTTTAGGAAGAGTAGAGATTGTAAAAGACAGATAACCACCACCAAGAAATTAATGCCCATGGTAACCATTTTGCGGCCCAACTTTGCACATTTTCCATGCATTAAACCATATGGCTGGGGGAGGGGTCACTGGCAGTTTACTAAGTGAAAATTACTTAAATAAATGATAACTAATGGTTATGATGGGTCAATGAACTATTCTTGGTATGTTATTTGCAAATCACAAGCCAATAAAGGATTTTTTATACTGTGAAAGTGGTATGTAATTAGCTCATTTTTATCGAAAATAGCGAACTTTCTTCAAAGTAAAACTTCGTTATGGGGTAAAGACCCCAGTTTTTTTTATTGGTTGGTTGATCATCCCCATTCATAGTCATTCTCATTCAACCCCTGACTTTAATTAGCAAACTTCTTCTTGAGAGTTATTGAATTTCAAAGTTATACCACTTTTACTAATGAAAAAAAATGCAAAAAAGGGGATTTTGCATTGCATATTACACAATATTCTAGGTGGGTGAGAAAACTGGCAATACTATTTTTGTAACGTCTAATACATAGGTATTTATCAGCAGCAATTTAAATTGCTCTATACTTCTAGCAATTTCATTTGTGCTAGCTAGAAAAATGTGTCTTTTTCGAACTGTAAAATTGAAAAAATGTACTTTCCCTGTGGCAATCTTCAAAGAACCGTTACCATGGCAACACGGGATTTTCGAATTTGTGATCAAGTTACAAAATCATTAGACCCAAATACCTTTCCTATCACAAGATTTAGGCAAATTCCATGAACCTTTATTTTTGGCTTTGTCCGCAAATTGCTGAATTGATACAGATCCCCAGTCTTAAAATCTAAAAAAAAGGCTCTGTTACGCACTGTAACATACTTTATTGTATGTATTGAAGAAAAAAATCATTCAAATAGCTTTTCGTTTTCATAAAGAAACTCCGGGATTTACAAGTACCCCAAATCCAAGATGGCCGCCCATTATCATGCAAATGAGATGACCTTTGACCATGAAATTTTATATTTTTGTGTCGTCTTCACATAAGTACCCATTAACCATAAGGGGATCAAAATAGGATGTAAAATGCAAAACAAAAAAAAGATATATGGTTTACCTCTCCCCTTAACGCCTGCCCTGTTAAAGGCCCATTCAGTGATTTGCTCATGCGGACGATCGTAAAAATCATCAAAATTCAGATTTTGGTACCTTTGTCATTGTCATAGATGTGCTAACATAGCCTGCTAGTGGTTCAGCCGAAAGATGTGTATTTAAGACAAAAATAAATTCATTTACATGAATCTGTAATTTATGTATTGACAGTACATAAATTAGCTACATGTATTTGTATGGGGCTTCAACTTCGTCAATACTGCTGTTTTCTTTGTTTTTTGCCAAATTTTTCATTTCAAAAATATCAAATGACAAATTGAAGGACTTATCCCTCACTTTTAAGCAATTTATAAACAATTTTCATTTTTCTGCCTCCGCCAGGAGGTAGTTTGATTTGAAATTGACACCTAAAATGCCGCACATTGCGCGGCATGTAGGCCGATTGTACAAATTTATATTCTGACAAGTACTCTAATTTCCGCCCAATATCGAGAGCCCAATATATATCCCCCACCTCTCTGCGCCATACATAAATTCGCCTATCGCCATTTCCGAATGTTCAAAAAGGTAATCACGCTTCCTCAGCGTGTGCAATAAATTAGCATTAAAATTAATCTTATTCTATAGGGATTCTAGAAACACCTAGCACGTGGCGCCAATGGTGCGGGTCTATCAAGTTCATGAATTATGCATTAGAATTTTTTCAAACTCATATGTTGTATAATTGAAGACCGAATTAAAAAGACTAGCTTGCGTATGCCGTCCTGTCAACTAGACCAAAAATGCCATACTGCGCAGGTCAGCTACCAATCACGGCGCGCCTTTGTCATGACGTCAGACGCAAACTAGTCTTTTTTTAATTCGGTCTTTAATTATAGGTTGTAGCCTCAGCGCTCATCAGCGCAGCAGCTTTATCGTTGAAGACAAGTTGGAAAACCGTTATGCTGTGACAATGGGAATACACATCAAACAAGGTTTAATTTCATGATTACATGAAATCTGATTATCAATGGAAAAACTTTGTCTGGAGAAGTTGAAGCTGACGTTCATGGCGACACTTTGGATGTAATAATTTGACATCATGGATTGTTTTGTGCAAAATTTGAGGTATTTTTGTGCCATTTAATACGCGGTGAGTCAGCAGGCCAACTAGCATGCAGGCTAGGCTCGACTAGGCCGCAATCATCGTGCATGCGTGTCTACATCATACTAATAGGTTGAAATGATGGGATTGAAAAGACCGGCTAGCTATTTGATTTCTCTGCATACGAGATGTATGTGCTGTGCCGCGTTCAACGTACACACGGCATGTCATGATCATGATGATGTTGATGGTATGATACGCCTAGCCGCGCCGATGGCCGGCTTCATTGCTGTTCAAATATATGTATTGCAATTGTATTGCGTTGATATAATTCGGAATAATTCGTTTTAAGTATTCCTATGCGTGGTTGGTCATGTTGGTGGTATGTATGTCAGTTTTTTACATTCTACTGAGTACTGTTGCAATTTTTTTTGCATGCATACCCATGAACGTTTCAAGACTATGACTGAGAAATTTGCTTTTTGTTTGTTAAGATAAAAATAAAAATAAAATGCAAGAATCATCTTTCCCACACAATACTTCTTACAAACAAGGTGTTGATATTGGCCCTTTCGATGCAAAACAAAGCACAAATGAAGGAAAGAAAACAAAACAATAATGTTTTTGATTTTTTATTCAATTACACATACAAAAAAGTAATGGCCTATGAAAAGACCCCCCTAAATATAATAATATTAATATTATTTTAGTCCTGAATATAAAATATAATAAACAAGCATAAAAGAATCTGATACGAAAATGTGTTACTCTGAAACGTTACAATCGTAATTTTCAGTCAAAAAATCCACAAGAAATGACTCTTGATACAACTTAGGCCTATATTTAAAAAACAGAAACGGCTGCCTGCATCTGGAACTCTTCATATCTGTAAGTTTGAAGGTCTTATTTCATACATCAGAATTATCTGCAAGATTGCAAGATGGCTTTAGGTGACCGTGGCCCTATAGGCTAATGCACAAATTTAGATTTTCTTTCTATTTAAATAATACTATAGTAGGCCCCCTATGTTAAAGCTTATGCCCTGTGGATTACATTCGGTTCTTGAGATATTGCCTGTCAAAATGGCGCGAAACCAAAACAAAAAATTGGCAACAACTTTCTTTTTATTTTCTATATTTTTGACAAGTCCAGTTGCCAGATGATTTTCTAATTACATGCATGAATTATGCAAAGTAAAGATTTCAGATAATCAGATACAATTAAAAGAGCTATGGTACTGAGGCATGATACATGGGTAGAACACACACTATACTACAAAATTACGGTTGCGTTTTTTAATTTCAATTTGCATAATTAATTAGGGCCACTTATTAGAAAAGTTGATTAGGGCCCTAATTAATTATGCAAATGGAAATTTGCCAAAGGCATCCATGGGTTTTATATCTTATTTTGTAGCCGATCTGAACATTTTAATTTGTATAATTCTTGCATATATAGGCCTAATTAGAAAATAAGGCCAACCTGACAACATTGCATAACAAAAATAAAAGAAAGTTGTTGCCAACTTCTTGGTTTCGCGCCATTTTGACAGGCCATATTTTGGTAACCGAATATCCGATTAAAATAAAATTTTCAGTCTTGTAATCAGGAGAGAATGGACTAACATATTTCAATCAGACAAAAATCTATATCCAATAGCGTTACCTTAAAGCTAGCATTATAAGTGTCTCCTTAACTAATAACAAAAGGTGCCCACTGGTATCTTGGAGGTTAAATACCACTAATTATGTATTACACGTGTTTCAATGGGAAAATGCCTAATTTCGGGTGGAATTTTCTCATATTCAGAAATCTCACAGTTCAATGCCACCAATATCAGGTGAAACTATGATTTAGGGAGGACAGTTTTTATGGTCTACTTAGCTCAGCAATGCTTTGCTGTCTTCGATATTAATGGTTCATGTACGCTAGAGCGTTCGATAGGAACAAGCGAACAGTATACGAGTTTGCTGATATCTATCGGAGCGTTCAGCAGAGCAGCAGGATTATAAACATGGTCGATGGTAAAACCAAAATCAATTTCCTTTGTGTTTAGTAAGTACATAACGACCCACTCATCAAATACTCAAGTGGTCTTTAAATAAGCATGTCTCTGGTCGTGTCTGTGTGTCAATAGAAAGTAAATAATGTGTGTAAGTTTATGTTTACATAAAGTGGTGTAATTAGGTTTCAAGGGGTTGTTAATTCAAGCATGGTCGTAAAATTGATTCGATCGATATTTTGGTCAATGCTTTGTATAGGAGCAGAGTTGTCAATTGAGCGGAGCCTAAAAGAGTTTGCTACAGGCTTTAATGGGTTTGGGCTTTGATAAAAGCCAGGTACCTCTTCGATAAAATGCGATATCGAAGACAGCAAAGCAATGCTGAGAACTGTCCTCCCTTAGATGCCAAATGATCAAAAATTCAACATAGGTTGACCTGAGACTTTTCTTGTTTTAACGCACTGAACCGTAAACACCTTAAAATGACTGTGCGCCCTCGAAGCTGAAAGTTACAATATGATAGGGCGACTATTTACTATAAACCGAAGCCGTGCGTATGAATTTTGGTACTATTACATCAAAAATGTCATATAATGAGAGAAAATGTACCATTTTGAAGCATCAAACTCTAAAAAGTACTTTTTTGGCTATATAACTTGATCAATTTCAGCGATTTTAATGCAGTCTTTTTGAATGCCATGAAAACAAATAGTTCCTCGTCGTATTTTAATGTATCGCCCAGGCCTATTAGTGGTATTTAACCTGGAGGCATTGTCTTTTTTAAAGACATTTCTTGTTATAATATGAGTTGATATGTTATGTTGATATCGTGGCTGAAGTTAAATATTTTATGATATGTTGTTTTAAATATGTATATGTATTATTGCAGGGCCCCGGGTAAGACCAGCGGTTAGCTGATTCGGGCCTACCCTGAATAAAGATTATAAGTAATAATAATAATGATTTATCAATGAAGTGTTCCTCAGTTGGCTAAACGTAAAGTTTAAACCCGAGGACATTTTTTGGCACTGAGTCGAGTCTGGTAGGTCGAATGTTGAATTGCCGCGCATTTGTGCTTTCCATACCGTGGAAACTTGGTATGTTGCCCAAGGGGATCGACGCTAAGTCAGGTACCGCGTGAGCTAACTCAAAAATAGCGCAAATAGCGCGAGCGTACACAAAAGAAACTTCGCGCGATGTCGCCAGGTCTGAACGCTGTACCGGCGTCAGCTGAATTCGAGTACGCGTAGAGGGCACAGGCATGGAAAATTCCGACCTGTTTACTTTATTAATCTATGGTGCTTTCACTGTTTATAAGGTATATTTCATGAGGTTTTCTTGCGAAGTCAAACATGTGTGGTTAATGATACTTGTGCTCGATTTGAGACCATTAAAGTACTCGAAGAATATGTTTATATTAAGAGCTATCAACTGCCTTTGTCTACAAGGACAGTCGGTTCCTTTTCTTCTTTCAAATCCGGGGTGGTTGAATTTTTGAATTCTCATTTTACTCAAATTTTGTGTTCTTTGAATACATGCTTTTGGAGCTCTTACTGCAGATGATCGAATTACAGGCTTATATAATTTAGGATGAGCTGTAGACCTAATCCGTCTGCTGGAACTGGTGATGACCCTCAACAGCTTTGAATTCAACAGTCAATTCTACAACCAGATTCAGATTCATTGATGACGTCCACTTCCTATGGACATCTGGGGTGGACAATCTCGAGGCATTCAAATCTCACCTCAACACCTCCCACTCAACGATTAAATTCACTTTTGAGTCCTCGCCCACCCAAGTCCCCTTTCTAGACACTTTAACTATTCTCAAACAGGGCCATATTCAGACTTCCCTTTACAGTAAACCCACGGATAAACACACTTATCTTCTCCCTACATCTTGCCACCCTCCCCATACATTCTCCGGTATCACATATAGCCAGGCCCTTAGAATCCGTCGTATCTGCTCAGATCACCTGAACAACCTTAAATCCAACCTACTTAAACGCGCTTATGACCCGAATACAATCGACAAATAAATCGGGAAGGCCAAACAACAGGATCGCAAATCACTTCTCACGTACAAACCCAAAAAGAAAATGGACCGCGTTCCACTAGTCACCACTTACAATCCTGCTTTCAACAACATCAGCTCCATAATCTCCCACCACCTCCACATAGTAGACGACGATGAAAGATTGAAACAGATCTTTCCATCTCCCCCCCCCCCCATCTTGGCGTTCCGCTGCCCACGGAACTTACGGGACCTTACTGTTTCATCCAAATTACGACCCACCCACGACAAAGAAACCTCCGGCAGTACAAAATGCGCCGCCAAGAGATGCTCAGTATGCCCATTCATGACAAAAGCCACCAAATTCACAAGTTCTGTGACCGGTGAATCTTTCCCCATAACAACAAAGATTCACTGTAAGTCTGAATGGGTCATCTATCTCATTACTTGTAACAACTGTAAACTTCAATATGTCGGCAAAACCACCAACAAGTTGTACACCCGCTTTACCGGTACCAAATAAACTCCCCTATGTGCATCATTTTAACTCAACCGGTCATTCAGTCTCCAATGTTACCATCATGGGCATCGAGTCTATCCACAACCACCGTGAAAACATAATCCGCAAACGCGAGTCATACTGGATAGCCAAACTACACACCTTAAAACCCCACGGTATCAACGCCGAATCTTAAATATAGGCCTATTAATTTTGTTCTTCATAACGCGTCGGTACTCCAGTGCCCCCACTTTATTCAGCCTCTGACTTTTTACGTAATTCCGCCCTCACTTTTGGTTTCGGCCGTTTACGCCCTCATTTCTTTTTCGCGCTGTTTTTGTCTTTGTTCTTGTTCCATATTGATCAGTGTCTTTTCATACGCATTTTCGTAACCAGCACACATACTTTGCATCTCTCCTCTCGGTAAGTTAAGGTTTTGCTTAGGTTTTTATATAATTATTCCCATACTCATTATGTTTTTTATTGTTGGCTCTATACAGACACCATAGCATCATAATTTTGCTATTTTTTGTCATCATCAGTTTGTAATATAATCCCTTTTCTGTAAAATCTTTGTACATAAACATTGTTTCTGGTCTGCTCAGGTTTTTGGTTGTATAATATTTTCTTGTAATGTATGGATTTATTGCCTGGCATTTATGTATCCTCTCTCTCTCTCTCTGTTTATTCATTTAACAGTTTGCCTATGCCATCCTTGATGAAGCCCTGAGGGCAAAAGCTCGGATTAAAAGTTAATGTTACACAGCTACGTTGTCGTCTGTTCAAATTTTTAAGATGGCGAGTGATGGTAAGGTTCATGGAAGTATGGTCGTGCCATGCATGATATTGCTTTGGTTAACCTGTCTATTTACACCTATAGATTGTCAAGGTAAGTGTTTAAGGGCTGGGGTATGAGCGACCTTGAAGTTCCGGTATCTGGAGAGGGGAAGCAATGAGTTACCCCAAATCACAGCGGCAGGTAGTGACTGGGCCGCCGAGTGCTAATATATATTTATTTTGGAAGGTTCGTGTTTGTTTTAAATTTTGGGGCGTTTTTCCAAAATTTGATATTTTTGGTCATATTTCAAAAAAGCGACATGCCAAAGACAACTCTTTGGGCACATAGTTTGTTATTGTTATTGCAGTTCTTTTCCACATACCTACGTTAACATTCGATTGGGTGATTTACTAATATTATATATTTTATGACTGCAATTTGGCGTTTTCAATGCGTTTTACACGTATCATGAAATTAACGCAAATATCTAGTCACGCTGCTTTTAGAAATTTTACCTGATCGTCGGCTTTTGCAGGCAACAGAATGCAGATTGGCTCACGATAGATGTCGTATTCCTCTATGTGGTTCACTCATTGATAAAATGAGTTTGCATTCGTTGTAACAACACACACATTGCCGTCTGGAAACCGGGTCTGGTACTGATTTTGGGACAGCCAATAGACTTCAGCGCCGTATCAAATCTCATAAAAACCACACGACTGACGACTATGTGTTTATGTTTCCCGCACGAAAGCTTGTGTCTACATCTATTACTATACTTCTTTGGAAACGTTGACCTTTGACCATTCTTTGTATAACGCCCTGATATGACCTTGATATGTTCGCTTGATTGGGTACGTTATAGCATCCATTTCATTGAGGTGTTAGGACTTGGTCAGTACTATACTTGCAGGGATACAATAGTTTAACATGGTGTGTGAGCATGGTGAAAGACTCATTATTGATTAGGCGCGGACATATTAAAGGCACAGGTCCTTTGCGTGTATAGCAGAAAATTATAATAGAATGTGTGAATAGAATGTTTGGAATTTTGCAACTAAAATACTAACTGCATTCTGCATTATGTATTTATTTATTTATTTAGGCCTATGCCTATTTATTTATTTACTGACTTATTTATTTATTTTATTTATTTGGTATATTAGTTAGTAGGCCTAGTTAGTAATATTCCATGATAGGCCTACGTCGGTTTATTATTGATTGTTGATAACTTGACAACTTGATTGATTGATCGATTGATAGTCATTTCACATTATATTCCTAGTTTATAGGCCAATTTGAATAACATCGTACATTAGATAAATAGACATATCAGTATTGATTTATTCTATTCAGCAATATCAAGGATTACTATCAAACTTCTCATAGCTGATTGTAAGTTGGCTCAGTGGTAACGCAGTAGGTTTTACAACACCGAGGTCCCGGGTTCGATTCCCACCTCTGCCTATTTTTTGCAAGGCTGAGAAAAAATGAAATTTCTGGACTGCAAACTTATTTGGCGCGCGATCTGAGCTGGTCCTTTTCTGGTGGCTGTGTCTGTTACAGGCACACTCCCTCTGCATCCAAACCAGGTTCACGCTCATTATACCTCCCTTAAAGAGTAAAACAAAAATAACTACCCCCTTTGGATTTGTTTAAATATTTGAAAAAACTATTTTCGATTGAAATTATATCCTATTCATACACAGTTGTTCTAAACCCACAGGTGTTCTGATGCATGGTTGATCACACACGTCCATGTTTCCTGACAATATGGCCAAAGTACTTCATGCAGCTTTCTCTCCATTATGCGATTTCTGATGGTTAAACGTGTACGACTGTAAATCAGACAACCATTATTAGCAAGTACACTTGGATTATAATCGAGCACTAGGTGTCAGGAAAACGTGCATTATAATCGAATACTTGATATCACCTTTTTGCAACTTTTGAATTAGTGAATTCTTTCATTTAATGTGTGCTCATTCAAGCATGAAGTAAACTACAGGTATGAAATTGGCGTTTGCTCTGCTAGTGATGCATGCCAAAATATTTTCAATTGAAGAAATACTTTTTTGAAATATAGAAACAAATCTAAATGGCTAGTTACTTTTGTTTTACTATTTATTCTTAAGAAATAAATAACCTGTAGATATTTTAAGGATATACTTTAAAATATTTTCCATATGTTGATATATGAAGTATAGCGTTTGAGATTGTTCATCAGGTGGTCAAAGTTGCTCCTTAAAGCATATGCCCTCAAACTTGAAGCCGTAACAGAGCTGCCTCCCCCCAACACACACTCTCGCAACTCTGCTGTTACTTTTCAATGAAGCTTGTAACTCGTCAGGAAGAAACTCAAGAAATCATTGCGTGTATTCTTACATGCCAAATACTAAACGTGTCGTGTTATGGTCATACTATTCAGTATAAAGTTGACCCGGGTGCACTTCGTATTAAAGACCATTCGGTTGGACGAACTTTTGGATCTCAATGATTAGGAGGAATGGGTGAAACTTTTATTGATGTTCCCTTAGAGTGAGAGCCAAACCAGTCACACAGAGACCTCCTACATTGAATTTCTGGTACCGTTTCAAATCGCTTCGCTTTTCACTGCAGCTACAATCAGTGGTAAATATAATAAAAAGTTTTACATTAAGGTAATACACTATTTTAAAGTGTTGCGATTTGGTAGTTCACAACATCTTGCGAATGGTAATGAGCTTTGGCAAAAATTGCATTGCTCATTTCCTTGCGAGCATGTAGAAGAATTCAAATATCACAGAAATAATTTTGTAGGTCCTGTGGTTCTTGAGTTATGTTGTAAAGAGGGCTGAAACAACAACACTTTTGTAAAATGTACATAACTCATTAACAACAATAAATTAAGCAAGTTTTCAAATTATATAATTTGTAGAATGAACCTTTGCAAAACATAAAGGTGTTATTTGTCAATAATTTATTGATCTAGAGAATGAAAATCGATTTTTTTTGGTTGCTTCGACCAACAACTCCTCGTCTACCCTTAATAAAGCGGGTCTCCCGGATGACACTGTGATACAGAATTCTAAATTTTATCTATAGTGCAAGAAATAAATCTGTTTCATACACATTGGTGCGTGTATATTATAAAATCTGTGTATTCCACCCAACGCACATCCTGCGCACAGTGGTAATAAAAATTCCTTTAAAAAGGAACAGGGCGAACAAATGAGGAAGTGTCAAGATAAAGGTGTAGTTATTTTATTGTTTGAACTGTTTCTATAATTCGCATCGATCATAATGAGTATGTTTTTACGTACCTCAAATGATAAGGACTATGGTACTAAGCCTATGATCTTGCAATGATACTGTACTCAGTGTATGGACAGTGTAGCCTATTTGTCTAATCATTTTGGCTATTTAATTCTGACCATTGTGATTAAAGCAGGCTTTCAGATTGGTGAGCTATTGTGTACCAAGTGATAAGACCGGGCACGTATAATAAAAATACACTGGATAATTCATGACAGCCTATTTACTGGCAAAAGGTGGGCCAAATAAATCTTAGTTGATTCTTGAACACAATTTAAGCAGGAACCTTGTTTGAGGCAGAATTTGAATACATATTATCCTGTAACGTTTACTTAGCCTAACGGTCAATGAACGTTCATCGTTAGCATAATAAGTAGCTTTTCCTATGTTTATGAAATAAAGTGTTTACAAACGAATAACATCTGTTATACATATATACATCTACTTGCTAATACACTGAAAGTCTAATAGAAATGATGGATAAGGAACAATTACAGAGCATTTATTGTTGATTAATGTAGCTATGGGTATACAATGTTTACAAAATAAGAGCGTTAATGTTTTGTACATGAAGTTAACGTCTTTGCTAAATAGTTGTTAATACATCGAAAATGTGACTAGAGATTTACAATTTGATGACATTCAAAATAATTTAGTATTGAAGAATTTCAACAAATTACAGAACTTTCATTTGTTGACATACTAGCAATATTGTTAACAATATTGAAAATCATGTTCATAAGCGTAACATCCTCTATACATCTATTTATTAATGTTCATAAACGTATAACAATTTGTTACATCTATGTCTTAATGGGGTTGGTACAATTGGTGACCCTACTTCTCATACCCGACTTTTCATACCCCACTTGACCCGACTTTTTGTGTTACAATAAATCTGTTTAAATATTTCAATGAATACTAAATAAAGTGTAAATGTAGTCTATACCGATTTGACATGGCTAAATCAGTGTGATTAGTGAAAAATATTGTTTATAAACCTCCTCCCTTGTTCGCTGCCATAATCTCCAAACCAGTCGTTTTTTAAAAGCTCTCGCATTAAGGTGGTATTTCATGTATTTGAGGCATTTTGGAAGTGCTCTATGCATGTTAAAAATAATATGAGTATTATGGCTACACTCTTAAAAAGATATAATTATTTTTGAATAGAAACTTTTGACATGAGGATGGGGATATCAGATTTCTCTGCAAAATGAACATATTTCTCTTCAAAATGAATCGGATATTCTCATCAAAATGACAAGAAAAGAATCAAATTTGATTAAAAAAATGAATAGGTTCTTGTCAATTATTAAAGTTTAAGCTACTTAGAACATAATTTGCACTTGAATAAAAATATCCATTAGTTCATTCTGTTGAATGCCCCCGGGTGAATGCCAATAGTGATTCTCCCCCATATTTCTACTTTTCATGTTGCTTCGGTTATTCATTAACGAAAGCATTTATACCTAAAAATAATTTCATGCTGACATCTACAAAATTTATTTATCAGTAGAACAAGTTCACCCTCTGCATAAAATTCTTTTATTTTGAACATGTTGAATGCCAATAATGTACCTCCCCATGCATTGTATTTCTACTTTTTATGTCACTCTGGTTATTAAAACGAGTACTTTATTTTCCGTCTTAGAGATGTGGCGATCATACTATGAACTCAAAATCAAAATGAAAATAAAATCTTCTGAAAGTAATAAAATATCTATATTATAAAGAGTATACCATTAATGAAAAATTTAGGCCTGAAACGAATTAGACCTATAACAAATCAAACTCAAATAATTTATTTTCAAATTACATACCTTAAAATCTTCTGAAAGACAAACGATTTTGTCTCAGCCATTTATTAATTTCTAGAATATGCCGCAAATTCCACCTTAAGATCTATGTATGACGACATCATAAACTTTTTTTATTGTCATTGCATGCAGTAGGCCTGTTTAATTATTTTACTGCTAGCAACATTTGGCATTTATTGAACATTGACTTCAACGTATACAACTGTATACCACCATACCAGGTTCAACCAAGTTAGCAGATAAAGGGCAACCAGTTATTGACTTTTCTCCTGGTAATTGGTCAATAAGCAAACACTCATGGTCTGAGCAAATATGTCCGGGCGATTTGTATTGCACAGCCCTCAGTGCTAAAGTAAATATATTTTCTCTTTATCGCCTGCCTAAGTTTCCCCATTTAAGGGATGGGGTATGAACGTTTGGACAGTATTTATTGTGGGACATTAGAGCACATCAAACATGTTGAATTGCATTCTGAATACGAAGAATGTCCTTTTGATATAAAATAATTTTGATTTTTTGAAATTAGCAAATGATGATTTTTACTTAAAGTGTATGTAGGTGGGATGAAAAAGCCGACGATCAATTGAAAATGTTGACCTTTCGTATTGAAGATATGGATCTTTTTCCCAAAATACAACAAAATTAGGTCATTTGGGGGAAAATCCATATTTTCAATATGAAAGATCAAAATTTTCAATTGATCGGCTTTTCCTCCCAGCTACATACACTTTAAGAATATGTCATTAGATTTATAAAATTTACTTCGAGGACTGTTATATATCAAAATATGAAAAATATCAAATTGTAATAATTTGTCATAAAATTTGTAGGTCTATTACATCGAAATTTTCAAAAAATGAAAATTATTTGATATCAGAAAGACATTCTTCGTATTAGGAATGCAATTCCATATGTCTGATGTGCTCTCATGTCCCACAAAAAATACTATCGAACGCCCATTCCAGATCCCTTAAGTACTCTCTTTAATTTACTCAAGGTTGTGTTTGTATAAATGATTCAGTTATATAAACACAGCCTCCCATGAAAAGGTCATGTTGACATAAATTAATTGACTGTGTGGTTAAAGTTTCATTAACAGATTATATACGCTATAGCAGAACAACAAGCACATACAGGCAAGTATTTTGCCAGTATCAATAAAACTATAATGAGGCTATTAATGTAGCCCAACTGTACGTACAATCTGGCAATACCGCTAAATCTTAAAGAAATGAAAAATATCTGTTGCAATTTTCGGATTTGCATAAAAGTAACTCTAGTTCATCCAAGTTGTAAAACAATTATTTCTTTTAATACAAACACATTCCTTGGTAAGACAACTTTATAGCACTGTTTGAATATCAACATGAAGTAGTAATGACAAATTTAAATGTACACTATCGCCTCTGTAGTTTCCTGATTACATAGACAGCACGATTGTTTTATTTTTATTCTGCAACGCTGTGAGGAAATAAGTATGCCAAAACCCATCGCAATAAGGACGAAAAATGCTTCGCGTTTTTCGCCCAAAAACGGTATTGATAACGATAAAACCAAGAGTGCACTCCTTCCGAAAAGTGTCCCGATCTTTACCTACCCCATCCATAATATGGAATTTTAGGGCATTTGTAGCCAGCAGGCCCGTACGCAGGGGGTGCGGGGGTGCAGAGCACCCCCCAAATCTGAAAAAGTGTACAAAAAGTCCCAAAATTTCAGAAATTGCGAGCGTAGCGAGCAAAAAAATGGGTTTTTATGCTTTTTGGACAAAAAGGTCCAAATTTGGTCCACTTTTCACAAAATTGCCCCCCCATGGAAAAAGGTCCACTTTTTTCAAAATCAGCACCCCCCCAAATGAAATCCTGCGTACGGGCCTGTTTGTAGGCTTGAGTCAATATTACACCATTACAAATAAAATAAATACAACTTTACGCTAAAATCTCACAATGACATCAAATTACTATTTAAATGCCTTAATGTGGGATTCTGGCCCTGATTCTGGCGGCGAGTATAAAAAGCACCCTCACCGTTTAAACCATGTTAAACATTGCGGACCACCTGGTTTGAATTCCCATATGGGTAATGGTTTCCACAAAAATGCCAGGGGTGAGGGTTTCGGTTCCTAGCCCAGGGCCTATCGGGGTTTCAGCTGCAATAGGCAAGAAACAGTATGTTGGCAAGGAATTTATTATTATTATTATTATTATTATTATATTATTATTATTATTATTAGGCCTATTATTATTATTATTATTATTATTATTATTATTATTATTATTATTATTAATATTATTATTATTATTATTTATTATTATTATTATTATTAATTATTATCATTATTATTATATTGTTTGATTATAAATTACACAGGTTGTTCAACTTGGCCCGATGCATTTTATACAAATCCACAAGACAATAGCCTTGGTACATACGGTGGAACGGTCTGGCTATTTCAAGATGATTATCCAATACAATGCGACGCAGTGCTGACTGCATGGCAGTTTCGGAATTACCAGTCTCAACCGTTCAGAGCCATTATTTTCAGACCACAATGCATTCCTGGCACATTCAAAGTTATTGGAATTACCGACATTCCTGCATCGCCCCTTGGACAAATAAATACGGTTAACTTACCACCAAGTGATTATATTCCAGTACAAACTGGTGATTTCGTTGGTCATGGTATCTATCAAGGTCCTAGTGGTCTCTATACTGGAGTTGTCCAAAGTGCCGTTAACCCCACGGCCACTTTACGTTATGGTTTTTACACAACATCTGGATTAACCACCAGCACTTTAGTTCAGGATGCTACGTTAACAGAGGATGGTCGTTTTCCGGGCATAGACATGCTAATATCAGCTAGTAAGTATTCCCGAGAGGAGAGACTTGAGTAATTATCGTCCTGGGGTAATTGTAAAAGTATTAACTAAAAATACAGTAGGTAAATATTTCTTCATGAGTGTATAGAGGCAATGGGTGAGTATTTCTCATTCATTTGGATGAGAAAGTTTCTCATACTTTTGTCCACACATGTACACAATATTCATAGGGACAAGGATAAAAATTACGCTATATATATACTACGACTTTTTGCCCTCTTTGTAGACCAGATCAGAAATAGTAACAATCTTTAATTGATGTCCGTCTTACAAAACGGAATAAACCAAAATATAACAAAATATTGCTCATCTATTTTAAGTTTCAAACTAAATATAATACAATGTTTTCAGTTTATTCCGTTCATAAAATTCTACAATTTTGATTAATATAAAGCTTGATACTATCCAAAATCAGAAATAGTAACAATCTTTAATTGATGTCCGTCTTACAAAACGGAATAAACCAAAATATAACAAAATATTGCTCATCTATTTTAAGTTTCAAACTAAATAAAATACAATGTTTTCAGTGTATTCCGTTCATAAAATTCGACAATTTTGATTAATATAAAGCTTGATACTATCCAAAATCAGAAATAGTAACAATCTTTAAATGATGTCCGTCTTAAAAAACGGAATAAACCAAAATATTTCTAAATTCAAAACATTCTAAATTATTCACCCGACTGGGGGAGAATCGGGTATAGAAGGGGGCATAGAAGGGGTATAGAAGTGATTTAGGGGGTCAATAAATATTGGGGGTGTAGTTAAAAAGAAGGGGGTATTTAAAAAGAGGGAAGTCGGTAGTATACTATACTACCACTTTTTACCCCTGTTCCCTATAGCAAACAGGGGTAAAAAGTGGTAGTATTATAGACCTCGGAACTCAACTAAACATTATAATATCTGACATTCTAAACTAAGATATTATAGTGTTTGTTTGAGTATAGGTGACAAATTATTCAGAATTATAGTGTTTAGTTGCGCCCGGAGCTCTATATATACTACCACTTTTTACCCCTATCCCCTATCAAGTATGACTATTGACAGGGGTAAAAAGTGGAAGTATATATATAGCGTGGTTTTTACCCTGTCAATATGAATATCCTGTATACACAGTATTTATAGGTGACAGGGTATAAAGTGGTAGTATACATAGAGCTCCGAGCGCAACATTCTCAATTTTTAAGAGGGAAGCGAATTTTTAGAAAATAAACGGACAAATTACACAATATTAATATGGACAGGGTAAAAAGTGGTAGTGTAATACATAATGTTGGGCGGATTGGGCGGAATGCATCAAATGAACGTTATTGCAACTTTCAATGTGTATTGTGATCTAGAGGTATGTTTTTTAGCTAACTGGCAACACTGAAATTGTTTTTACCCCTCAGGGGTAAAAAGTGGTTGATTGCCAAAAATCACGTTTTATTGGGGTACGTATGACCCTATTCTTCGCATCTCAAAAATGTGTTTCCCGAAATAATGTAGACCGTAGAAATGTTCAGTCTTACAATTTCGACAAAATGTCTAATTTATAATAGATACGGCCATTAATTTTGAACGGTAGGCCTACCATTATAATTGATAAAGATTTTTGTCAATATTTTTCTCCAGTTTGTCTTCTCTTTCTTGATTTTCTTTCCTATTTTGCTTATTTTGTTTTCTCTCCTACCATTACTCCTACTTTTTTTTAAAATTTGATAGTCATACTACCATGGCTCAGAGATATACGCAATGCATAAATGTGAAGCTTAATAATTATGTTTAGAAGGGTAGAATAATTCTTTTTATATTTTTTAATTTCATTATTGGTACCTGCTTCGAGGTGTGTCGAAACATCCTATGTAGATATATGTATCCACGTACGAGATACGTAATGCCTAAATGCGAGGTTTAATATGTTTAGAAGTCATGTGGTAAAATGATTCTGTTATATTTTTCATTCAGTATTGGTGCAGAATGAGCCTGTCAATTATGTAGATACTTGTATCCACGTACTTCAACCATTTGCTACTCAGTACTTCTGGCCAGTCACGTGGGTACCTGGATGTACACCTAAACTCAAGTTTTCGGTTAAGATACCTAGCGGAGATGGTGTAGCCAGGATTATTTTGGCAACAGATAAAACACCAAGTACACCGTACGTTGTACTTCATCTTGGGTGGAATGCAGACAAAACCGGTAAACCAACCTTGCCACACAAACACACGGCACACCCATGTCCAGGCCCGAAAGACCACGCGGATAGGTGGGGGCACTCATATATAAAAGTTGTAAGCATCCGTGTGAATTGATTTTCAAGAATTACCTTAAACAAGGGTGTCAACATTTGTCAAACTAACCCTAAACGAGGATTTTACTCAAATAAAAACACCCTAAGCGAGAAATTGGTTTCAAAGTTGACCCCTAAAGGATATACATTCTAAAAACACCCTGAGCAAAGAATTCGTTTGAAATTTGCCCTTAAACAAGGTACACATTGTGTGTTTCGGTATGAGTGTCATTCAGAATTTGTTTTAATCTGGTTTATAAAATTGCTCGGAAACCACTGTGTTGTGCAAAATAACTTGATAAATATGGGGATTTGTTATTTGGCTAGTTAGCATTTGGCTAGTTAAATTCAAAATCAATAGAGGGCGTCCTATTTTGGCTAGTTAAATGTTGGTCGCTCAGGCTAGTTAAATTTTAGTCCCTCAGGCTAGTTAAAATTTTGTCGCTCAGGCTAGTTAAATTTTAGTCCCTTAGGCTAGTTAAAATTTTGTCGCTCAGGCTAGTTAAATTTTAGTCCCTCAGGCTAGTTAAAATTTCGTCGCTCAGGCTAGTTAAATTTTAGTCCCTCAGGCTAGTTAAAATTTTGTCGCTCAGGCTAGTTAAAATTTAGTCCCTCAGGCTAGTTAAAATTTTGTCCCTCAGGCTAGTTAAATTTTTGTCTCTCAGGCTAGTTCAATGTGTGTCCCTTAGGCTAGTTAAATGTGTGTCCCTCAGGCTAGTTAAAATTTTGTCCCTCGGGCTAGTTAAATGTTAGTCTCTCAGTCTAGTTAAAATGTTGTCCCTTAGGCTAGTTAAATCAGATGAACATTCACTACGGACCACACTGTCCTGATCCCAATGGCATAGTTCAATAACCTCAATTAAACAATAAAAAATGCTAAATTTGACCTCAAGTTGTAGAGTATGAGTTTCTGTACTCAAATTTTCAAAGGTCATTCAATGAATGTACAAATGTATTGGGGTTAAAGAACTGTGCCCTGGTAGATGAATATGTTGTGGATCCTAGTGATTTACAAAATTACTTTATACCACCCAGATGGACAATTGAGTATGATATAATTTATGATGATAACACAAATGCTGAGGTGAGGCCAGCATAGTCTTGACAGGGTGGAGGTCAGCATGGTCAGTGCTGGTCTGACTAGACTACATGGTCTGGGATGGGGCAGGTCAAACTCCAAGGGGAACATATGCTAATAATGTAAACTTTAAATTAAAGTTTAATGGGTAGACTTCATAATAGAAGGAGGCTATAGTTTTAACACAGATCAAAGATACTCAATATTGAGTATCTTTGCACAGGTCTTGTATCATATAACGCCATAATTGTTTTATTGTATATCGACATTATCAGAGAGAAGTAGTGAGCTGTGATCTGTGTGAGTGCTAGGTAACTAGCAGTGGCCCTGAGCCGCTCCTACATTGTATTTAGGCCTATTATACTGGCTGGCCACCACATTTGAGGGGGAAGAGGCAATGGGGAATCCTCTCAACAGGGTATTCCCCATCAAGCATGTGGCCAGCCACCAAAAGAGGAGGCCCAGACGCCCCTTGACCCTGTGAGATAAACCACTCAGACAGAGGAAGGTCACTTCTCCTAACTCTATTTATATAAATGCAACACATGTCATAATATTCACAGTATTTGGTACATTAATTAAAACTATCAGTTCTAATCTTCTTTACAATAAACAATCTTTCATTTTGATGATATTTCAACACTGCTTCATAGCCCAATTTGCCTATTTATGACATTTAGAGCACCATGGGTAGCTGGATGGACACAAAATTAACTACCCCGAGGCCAACATTTAACTAGCATGTGAGACCAAAATTTAACTAGCTTGAGGGACAAAATTTCAACTAGCCCAAGGGACAAAATTTTAACTAGCCTGAGGGACAAATATTTAACTAGCCTAAGGGACAAAATTTTAACTAGCCTGGGTGACCAACATTTAACTAGCCAAAATATGACGCCCTCTATTGATTTTGAATTTAACTAGCCAAATGCTAACTAGCCAAATAGTTATCCCCATAAATATGTCACCACTAATGGCCGGTATGGTCATTTAACAAAAATACCCTAAGCGAGGATCACCCTTAAAAACACCCCTTCTTCTAGTAAAATCCCTGTTGCTTTTCAAAACCACCCTAAATCCGCGTTTTCTTTCACGCGGATGCTTACAACTTTTATACTTGAGTGGCCCGCCGGGCTAAACACCCACAAATATCACGTCTACCCCCTACTCGCACACTCCATTATACACATTACGTTAATTTGTCTCTTTTCAAGCGATACTAGATAACACTTAAACATGTAAACAAATCACACAATTTGTACGCAAAATGTCATTTATTTCACTCGACTTGTTCGAGATGTTTTGAGTCAAAATCAATCAATATTAGCCAAAAAGGCTAATTAACATAAAACATCTCTAAAATACAAATTCTAGTTCAGTCGCTTACCCGGGTCGCTTATCACTGTTTATTTCAATATAGGACCGGGCACAACGGATTCTTACTCTTACCTTGGCTTGTGTACCGCTATGGAAATTGACGGCTCCTGTGATCAAGGCACGGATTTCGAAGACTTCTCTGCAAATAACGGAGATGTCAGCGGCGCCTTCACTTCATTTGAGTTGACAACAACAGCTGACGGAGTTCACGTAGGCTTAGAAGGAGACGTACCCTTTTTTTTTTTAATTTGGACACTTCTATATTTGCTCCGCAAAGTATCCGATATGTCGGCATACAATCACATAGTGGGGAAAGCTCTGGGCGTACTAATCATGACTCAATGTGGACGTTTTGCTCTGACGGTAAGGTGATAAGAAGACTCTTGATCAGTGGGAAACCAGATATTGTATGAATATTTGCCAACACCAAGGCTCTACATGTATAAGATGTTTTAAGATATGGTTCAGCGGCGGATCCCGGCGGGTAGGGGTGCAACACATGCGGGCTGAATAAATACAAAGCGGAAGTTTAATGATATTAAAACGCATGGTCACTGTAGTTAATACCAAACACATGGTGCACTGTAGTTAATAAGCCTCAATATAAAGTGCTGCTACCATAATGTTGTATCCCTATACACATGCATAATCGACACTTGGCATCACAAATTTTCTGTGCATTTCACCTTTCAAAATGCTTATTAATCTGAACATTAGTTTGGTATTGTTTAATATTCAAAGATTGGCAATCGCTATCATCGGGAAGCACATTAACTGGAACGTCAAGCGCTCTTGATGCTTTGAATACGGTCATTGATGGCAAACCAGCTTCATGCTACACAACAAGTAAGTTGATCAGGCTCGTCACTTTAAAGTTTAAATTACATAGTTTTTGTATCTGTTGAAGTATGAGAACATCAAAAATTAGGCGATTTCTAAAGTCAGAATTGCCTCTTTCATGGCTTTCCTTATCCTCGATCGGAAAGCTATGGCATTATGCCTGTCTGTATTTAATGATACATGCTTAATGTAATAAACCCCAAGGTGTAGTCTTTTTTTACACAGACATGGTCTTAAATCCGTACGTTCAGATAGATCTTGGTGAAGAGATGCATGTGGTTGGTGTTACCTTCTACAATGGAGAAGAAAACAGTAAGTCGTAACAAACTGAACATTTCTCACCAGTAAATCAGGAATTATATTTTGTGATTTACTGAGACACTTACTGTAGTGTTCTGCATTAATTATGCACGCCCCCGTCTACGCCATTTTTCTGTCTTCTGCTCTTCCTGATAGCTCCACATACGATCTCCTATCCTTTGCCTTCTCAACTATTCTCATTTTTCTTTATATTTCGTCCTCTTCGTCCATCAGATCCACACTCAAAACGACTGATTTTAGAATGATCTTCTTTATATTTAAACAGAACTTTCTTTATATTTATAACATACGCTAGGACATGGTGTAAGAGGTGTCTATGTCCTATGTTTAGGATTACATGACGGAGAATCCCAGCAATCACAAAACGTTTTACAGAAAACTATTTAATGTCGGGTTATATTAAGGACATAAAGTGTTTTATTAACTTTCAGAAAATGTTTAATGTTACTAACTGTTGCCAAAAATTTTGTGAAAATGTTTATCAATAAATATTTGTAATAACATTTTTACAATTTACATTCAAAAATGTTTTTGTAGTGTTTTTTCATCATCATCATCATCATCATCATCATCATCATCATCATCATCATCATCATCATACATAAAGTACAAGTACAATTAAACATTAAAATATATACATACATCAGTTACATCAGTTATGTTTGATATATGCTTTGCTAAATAAATATGTCTTTAACAAGTTCTTTTATAAGTCTGAAAACAATCACAGTTTCTTATATTCAGAGGTAACAAGTTCCAAAGTGTGGGTGCAACAACAGAAAAGGCTCGATCTCCAAATGTAGATGAAGCCCGTGGAACGACAAGTAATTGTTTATCAGAAGACCGAAGTGTGCGACTCGGAGTATATGGAAGAAGAAGATTCATTAAATTAATACTCTGGTGCAGTGCCATTCAAAGCTTTCCAAGTTAAAATGAGTATTTTAAAGTCAATTCTCTCACGAATAGGTAGCCAGTGAAGATCTTTTAATACAGGAGTTATGTGATCAAATTTTCGTGTCTTTGTAAGAATACGAGCAGCAGCGTTTTGTGCAAGTGGAAGTTTGCGAAGTAAGCGATCAGTGATGCCAGTTAGAAGAGAATTTCCATTGTCAAGGCGTGATATAATAAGTGCATCTGTTAAGATTTTTCTGATACTATTTACCTTTCTAATGTGGAAGTATACAGACTGGCATTATACGTTTGACATGTTGATCCATTACATACACAAATCAAAAACAATTCCTAGGTTACGGGCACTTTTTGAAGCATGGATTGTAGCGGTACCGACGTGAATGGAATGATCTTGAATTTTCTGCTGCTGATATTTTGAAGTCATGATTAGAAATTCTGTTTTTTCATCGTTTAGTTTGAGTTTATTCATTGACATCCATGACTTTATTTTTAATATACAAGCCTCTGCTTGTTTGCGAGCTGACATTTCATCATTTGGATCATATAAATCAAAGGGTATATACAGTTGTGTATCGTCTGCATAAGCATGAACAAACAAACCGTGTTTCCGAGCAATGTTTGCGATAGGGGAGGAATAGATAGTGAAGAGTATAGGTCCAAGCACGGATCCTTGAGGAAGTCCATAGTGAAGTGGCACATGCGTAGAAACAGTCCCATTTATGTTGACTGCCTGAGATCTGCTAAAAAGATAAGATTGAAACCATCTCAAAGCTAGACCTTCAACACCAACTTACTCAAGACGTTTGAACAGAATGTCATGATCAATGGTGTCAAAGGCAGCTGAGAGGTCCAAAAGTATCAGAAAGACGCCACGTTTACCATCAAGTTCGCGCAAAATGTCGTTGTGAACTTTCAGAAGAGCTGTTTCTGTACCATGGAATTTTCTGTAAGCAGACTGATGTTGTTCATATAAATTATTTGAAGATAAATGTTCTGCAAGGCGATTTGCAATGATCTTTTCCACAATCTTGGAGACAAAACGTAGATTTGAAACAGGTCGAAAAATTTTCAAATTATCAACATCCAAGGAAGGTTTCTTGAGCAGAGGGGAAACAAGGTCATTTTTTAAATGATTTGGAAATGTCCCACTTTCCAGAGAGAGATTCACAATATCAGTGATAACTGGTGCCAAGATGTCAACGTGATCTTTAAGCATCCATGTTGGAATCGGATCCAATGGGCACGATTTTGATGGTGAAGAAGTGATAAGTTTCAAAATCTCATCTACGGTGGCATGCATGAAAGATGTTAGAGTTGTACATAAAATATGAGTTTCAGACGTCACAATTTGCGATGTAGATGAAAATGGTTCGTTAGAATCAAGATCCTGACGTATGTTATCAATCTTGGAGACAAAATAGTCTTTGAGCCAGTTCTTTCTGACATGTATGAGAGGGCAGCTTGGCATTGCTTTTCTGATGAAGAAGACTCTCAACAACTTTGGAAACTTCCTTTTGATCTTTACATTGCAGTATCTGGTTCTCATAGTGTTTAGCTTTGGCGTGATTTATCATATTTGTAACAACAAGCCGCTGTGACTTAAAAAGTTGTTTGTCAATCTCAAGTTTGGATTTGCGCCATTGTCGTTCACGTTTTTTGCGGAGTTTTTTTAGTAACAGGTCGTTGTTTAATAGGTGCATGTATATCAACAATATTACGGAGGGTGTTGTCATATCTATTTACAAGGATTTTCAGATCAGATTCAGAATTTTGAATCAATTCACTTTGTTTCAATTCGTTTGCAAAGTTGTCCTTGTCAACGGACTTCCATTTCCGATAAGTGATGACTTTCTTTGTGAATCTGGGTTTTGTAAAGCAAGTTTACAATGGATTACTGCATGGTCAGAAAATAAAAGCGGAACAGTCAGCGAATCAATGATGTTATCATCTGAACGCGAAATAACAAGGTCCAGCATATGGCCACTAATATGTGTAGGCCGTGAGACAAATTGAGTAAGATTCGAAGTTGATAAAATATCATTAAAACCCTTTCACGCACCGTGTCCTCATATGAGGACGGATAATAAATGCACAATGAAAATGTATTAATACCCCTCATCAATGTGCAATGTTGCATTACAATGTAAAGAGAGGACAGTATACACTCTGAGCTTTTATAAGTGCCTACAGGCTCTATTTACCCCAGGCACATTTCTACAATTGGGATTTCACAGCCATGCGCTGTTCTTTATGATCCTGGAATCGGCCAAATTGTTTACCTTTTTATGATGTAGGAAAGTGACTACAATTTTTATTAGTATTTATAGATGTTATAGAACATAATGGAAACAAATATATTGTGACAAATATTTTAGAATACTCGAAAATAGTGAAAAACCATGTGTCCTCAAATGAGGACACTGCGCCATTGTGGTGTCTTACCATAGCGCCCTCCCGTCCTCATAAGAGGACACTGTGCATTTATAGATGTAACATTTACCATGGCGGTATAGGAAAGTACATACATATAGAATGAAATAGGCCTACTACAGAGTGGATGTAATAATGATTGTATTTCAACTTGAGTTGTTGAACTCTAATTAGGCTAGGAATAACATCTAGTTGAATTTAAATTCTAATTTACAAGTTGTAATTCATGAAATCTAATTCACAAGTTGTAATTCGTGTACTTCAATTCATTTATATGTATGTACATGGTTGCAGATATGTCACTTGTTTCTGTTTTTGCCTGAATTCCTTTTTTTTTTTCAAAGTCCAATAATATTTCTACATCATTTTTAGCCCAAGTTGTTTACATTTTACCCCAATTTCTCTATTATTTCAGAAAAGACTTAAGTCTTAAGTTTTTCTATGTAGATGTAGCATGTCAATATTTGTATATATTGACGTCCTTGTTGCGCAGTGTCCTCATATGAGGACATGTGCATAATTAATTAATGGAACACCCCCAAAAAATTTGACACTGGGTATGTTTTTGTAATCCCTTTTGATGTAAAATAACACAATATAAAATTGTTTGTGAATTTAAAACTTAATTCGTGCATGAAAGGGTTAAGTCGCCTAGCATCAGGGTCAGTTGGAATATCCATGCGTATATTGAAATCACCAACAATTAACAATTTACACATCACTGATGCAGTTAATGATGAAACATATTCAGAAAATTCGTCAAGAAAAACGTTTGCCGTTACATGATGCTTCTTACTATAGGGGGGTCTATATAAAATAACAAGTTTAACAAGGTAAATGTGTCCTTTGAAGGTAAGATCACAGCAGATGCTTTCAAAAGACGATGCTTGGTGCAGGCTGCTAGACACTCTAGATATTGAGTCCTTGTGAAGAATACCAACACCCCCACCACCACAATTTGGGCGAGGGACGTGGAAGAATTCATATCCAGGCAGGGTTAATTCACCAATGGTCTTCTTGTGTTTGTCAGAGCTAGACAACCAAGTTTCGGTTACCGCGATTATATCTAGATCATGTTCTAATATGTAATCTTCAAGTATGGCAGTTTTATTGAGACTGAGCATTGAGCACACATAAATGAGTAGAGTTAGCGGTTACATGTTTATGATTTTCAAAGGAAATGCTTAACGGTTTCTGTTTAAGAAGTTTGATAATTGGTATTATACCCAGAGTCTTTGATGTAAACGGGTATATTCTGAATTGAGTTCGAATTTTACAACAAGGAGTGGTTATTGGTGAGCCCTTTTTTGCGCCGCCCACGTATTTTTCCACGGCGTTTAGGAGGTAAACGGCATACACCAAGAGTGACAATGTTATTCCAGACATTTGCAGCTAATCGTGGAAGAGTTTGATTGTAATTATAAGTGTTTTTAAACACTTATACTACTGATAAGTAGTATATTTGTATTGAAGTAGTTGCTCAGTAGTATATTTGTATAACTGAGGCTGTGGATCATGTCTGATTTCATAGCAATCTTGAGTCAGAGAGGGACCTGGGTTAGGATTTATATCACCAAATGAAGCAAGTCAATTTGAAAAGTTGCACAAGTATTTCCATGGTAGGTAATGCGGGTACCAAGAAATTTCAGCCTGTGTATTATCTTATATCCATTGTAGTCAGCAGTAAATTCAGGTGAAATTGTTTTAGGCCAATATTCATTAGAAATATTGTTGTTGTTGCAGAAAACTAATCCATAAAACAAGAGGGAAATGAGTAGCACTAGCACTCCTGGCTGTGCCCCCATTATTCAAGTATGAGAGTATCATGTACATGTATATAGCATAAAGTTGAAGGCTAGTTGATTAAGTCCATCAAGGTCCTTCAATCCATAGTGAACAGTGTAGTAGAATACAACATGTAGGCCTTTACCATACAGAACAGAAGATGCATAGAAAGCAAATAACTATTTCCACTAAAGTTATCCAATAGATGAAACAGACATTATTCCAGTCAAATCCAGGTATTTAGTGCAATTCACCAATATCGATTTTAAAGCAAAAATCACAAAATTAACACAGTTTTCAAACAATAAATGTAGCACAAGTGAGGAGCTGGCTGCCATCATTGGTACGCCCTCCCCAAACCTCCCCAAAATCAATTACACATGACTTGCACCTGTACAGAAAGACAGTAACACAAGTTGTCTCAAACAGCTTGATGTTTGTTTCGATTGGCAGGATTGGACTACTCCAAAGGCGTTCCAGTTTCCAGAAATCTTTTCTTCTTTTTAGGTCTCCAACACTAGAGCCCATTTTGGAACCCAAGTACTTGAAGTCTGTGACATGGTTGATGGTACTACCACATAATTCAAGGCCTAGTTGGGCGTTACAGTTTGCAGTCATATATTCTGTCTTAGGTGCGCTGATGACAAGGCCTAGATCTGCTGCTGAAGTTGCAGTCCTATAGGCTATGGAAGATTCAAACAGGGCAATATCATCAGCAAAATCAGGTCATACAGCATCCTAGCAGGATACCTGCTTGACCGACGTGGGTAGGCAACAATTCCAGAAGTTGATTTTTTTCAGTTGATTTCTACCAGGATAATGAACAGGAATTGTGCTAACACATCACCCAGAAGCACTCCAGAGTTGTTACTTGGGAAGGCTCTGAGATACTTTCATCTACCATAATGGCACTGTTGGAGTCCTTGTAGAGCACCTGGGTGGCATTGACTACAACCTTTGGCATTCCATAATGCCGCATCACTGAAAACATAACGGACCTGTCAAAGGCTTTTTTGAAGTCCACAGAAGTGACTGTCAAGGGAAGTTGGTACTCTTTGAAACCTTCCATGATCCTCCTCAAAATGTGTATTTGCTGAGCACAGCTGCGACCTGATCTAAAGCCATCCTGGATGCTTCTTGATAAAGGATCAACGTGTTTTTTCATTTAAAACGTGTTAACATGTTTTAATGAACATTATATAACCCGACATTTAAATGTTATTAAAACGGGTTTTTGTTTTTATTTGGAAAGAACAAACACATAAGGTTAAACACCACAAATAGGCATTGGCGATACATTAAAATACGACGATGAACACTGCTTTAAAATCATTGAAATTGGCCAGGTTATATAGCCAAAAAAAGTACATTTTGTTTTGATGCTTCGAAATGGTATTATATTCTCTCATTATTGACATTTTGTTTTAATATTCCCAACATTCATCGGCACGGCTTCGGTTTTTAGTAAATAAGTAACTTTCAGTTTCGAAGGCTCACTGCCATTTTAAGGTGTTTACGGTTCAGCGCGTTAAAACAAGAAAAGTCTCAGATCAACCTATGTTGAGTTTTTGGTCATTTGGTGGCATTTAAATCATCCCATTGAAAACCATGTAATTGATAATTAGTGGTGTTGAACCATAAAGAATAAACTCATAAGTTCTGTGTGACATCACCAGTTTTGCAGTTGTTGCTAAGGCGTATTCATGTTCAGTAATTACACCTAAATAAAAGAAATATATTGATCAAACAACCCATACCAATAACGGGTTTCAACCTTTCCCCCTTATTTTTGCACTTTAAGCCTATTTTACACAACACAAATCTACAAATTTCAAATCAATTGTAATTGTTCTGTTATGTAGCTGAGCTTGAGGACGCCACTGTCTATGTTGGTTCGTGTACAACGAATCAAATGCAGAACAACGTACAGTGTGGTTCCCCTGTAAGTTGTGCAGACATATCAGATTTTAAGGATCAACCGATTTACAAGGCCTGTCCTGCCAACACATATGGCCAATACATAACGATTATAGACACGGCTACGGTATCTGTCCAATTGAAACTATGTGAGCTGATAATCCATGGAAAAGCAAGTAAGACGTTTTCTTTCTTTCTTTCTTTCTTTCTTTCTTTCTTTCTTTCTTTCTTTCTTTCTTTCTTTCTTTCTTTCTTCTTTCTTTCTTTCTTTCTTTCTTTCTTTCTTTCTTTCTTTCTTTCTTTCTTTCTTTCTTTCTTTCTTTCTTTCTTTCTTTCTTTCTTTCTTTCTTTCTTTCTTTCTTTCTTTCTTTCTTTCTTTCTTTATTTATTAGTTAATTATTAGTTAATTATTTAACCAATTTTAAATTCATAGTTAAATTCTCAACTTCATAGTTATTACCACCTGGATGAATGATAATCTTCACAATCGTAAATCAGATAGGCCTATGTATTAGAAACGTTACGCAGATATGATGATTGGTATGGTATGAGATAGAAGCGCATGCGTTGTTGGTATGCATAATTAAAAGTACCAAAAATGTATGGAAAAAAGAAAGTTTCAAAGAGCATCTATATGGGATACCACGCTAATTATATAAACATGACTTTCGAAAGCAAAGGGTTCAATAAGAAATAGAAATGTGATTTCACTCTGGGGCCTCCATTTTTAATGATCAATAGTTACCTAATTGAACCATGTAGCATTTGATCAATTTTGTCGTTGATTAGTAATATTTATATCTTTAATAAAAAAAATGGCGCATGTCTAAAAAGAATATAGCGTGTGTTGTCTGTCTACAAATTTGCAACACATCGGCAGATTCCATTCGTTTATTCTTGCGGATATTTGGAATAAAATCATCTTTACCAGATATAAAAGTTCGAAAAGACTCATGACATTTCTCAACCTGATAGTTTGACGTGTATGCCATGTTTACTTTTCAACAGAGGCTAAGCTGAAAAGGTCTTTAGGAGACCGAGAAAGAAAACAACAATTTGCGTCATGCATAGTACTCTCATTTGTAGACAAACATATCAAGTGATAAAAATGATTCAGACAAAAAGAGAAGAAAATGGGATTTAGGCCATTATCTGGATGCATTTGTATGACTCTGGCTGTGATGGTATCTACTATGGTTTTACTAGTATAATGTGCATTAGAATTGATATTCTTAACAGTTATGTATGCAGCCATGCATTTTAAGAATTAGTGCTACTAAAAAAGTCAAATGATTTGTACACAGTACCCGAAGTTGATAAGACCCAAATAGAATTTGCTGATGCCGAATACATTACTAATGAGTCTCCTGTGGTAACCAATTCACAAGCATTGACGCTGAAGAGGTCTGGAAATGCCGGAAGTTTTACCTGCAGTGTAGTAGGTGAGTCCGCTATTAACAGTTATTGCCATTTCCACCTATCATGCGCGCTTATGTTTCAGATGGACATTTTATTTTTGAAAAGACCATACATACAATACATAAAAATATATTTCGTATAACCCCTCACGAAAACCATTGCATTGCACACGTACTTGCTCAATTAGCATTTTGTGCAAATTTTATTACACAATTTGTTGCTGTTCTTTTTTTATGGACATTTTCATTTTACATGTAAAGTCTTGGCAATAGCCTCATTTTAGCTCGCTCATAAAAAAAGAACGGCAACAAATTGTGTTATAAAATTTGCACAAAATGCTACTTGTGCAAGTACAAATGTAATTAAATACTTCTGGAGAGCGGGCCATAGCTAAAACAAAAAATGTCCTATACCTTAATGGTTATGAAAAGGTGTGCGGCTCCTGGAATTAAACTACAATCATATCAATTTGTAAGCGCTCTTTAGCAAAGTCATAGTTCATAGAATTTACAACCGTATGACAAAACAGGCGAAAATAGTAACTTTTTGCACAAAATTTGCAATTTAAAGAGAATTGGCCATTGCTCATTCTAATGACGCTAGTATATGGACAATATAAGTGTACTTTTTCATTTAATTACATTAAATTTGAAAAATATTGTAAGGAACACTTGAGGTTTTAGCTTTTACAACCTACATTTTGGTCAAAAAATGTGCTTGGATAGGTAGTTTTCAACAGATTTATCACATTCGCCTGGCTATAAATTGAATTGCGTTATCTGTTGACCTAGTGACGAAAAATGTTTTTAGGGGAAGTGTTAGCTTTCGTTTGATATAAAGAAATTCTGATTGGATGAAGGGAACACTTGAGGTTTCGACAAAACCAATCAAAGACGCCCATTTCTTAGCTAGAACCTACACAGCTCTTACGATGGTATCTACTCAACCGTGTAGTGTAATCAAAGACTGTGTGGAGACAATTCACTGCTTGCTTCGAAAATGTGTGCTCATGTGTATCGAGGTGGAAACTGTGCGCATGAGGGTTTATAAGAGAATCGTTTTTGTATAGAAACCTTTCCATATGTGACAGGAAGCGCATCAATGCTTTTGGAATGTTGTGCTACAGGCGACTACTCGGAGTATCCTGGTAGGATAGAAGGTACAATAAATATGTAGTTTGCAACAATTTAATAAGATCGGATATAGTAGGGTAGACCGGGGAGTGTCCACTCTCGGGACAAGTCCACCTACCACGTGTTTCTGATCTCGTGACTGCTGGGAACTTCAAGTACCATGATGGTATAATTAGCTGGCACACGTAACAGCTAAGTACCCAAGAAAACGAGACAGTCCAAGAGTTAAAGAAGTTTACTTTTTTGAATTAGTAATATTGTAATAATCTCAAGACATTGCAGAGACGGATTTTGTCCGTATATTAATTCGGAAGGTGAGCGATTTGCAATTAAAAGATCGACATTTTGTGTTTAGTAGGTATAAAACAAGGTAAAGAAAAAAAGTACCGTTTGGGGCTTGTCCGCCCTGTATATGAAGGAGCAAGTTCGCCATGTGTTTTCTCCAGACGGAAATCGGCGAATTATGCAAAATATTGATAATAATACCTATAAACAAGGTCCAACTAATGGCAAGCATGCTTGTTAAAATTAAGTGGTATCAGTATTACTCGTATCACCGTTTATGTCTTAAATCATAATTCCAACGACGTTAAAAAAAAATCATGTTTTTGCTTATTTTGGTCCACTACATTAGCTTACATTCCACCTCCAGTGCAAACCATTAACCATTTGCAACAGAGAGATCCACTACCTCGGACACATAAAGTAGTAGTTGTGGAATGGTGCAGAGCAAGAGGGTGTCAATAATATCATGTATTGACGATATTAAGAAATGGGTTAATTGAAGAACCGACACAAACATAGCAAGAGACAGAGGTGTCTGGTGACGTCTCGCGATGACCACAGTAGCGTATGCATGACATAGGTTCAATCAGACAAGAGAGAGATTTACCCCCCATTCCAGAAAACCGCATCACTAATATTTTTGATTTAAAAAATATCACCCTGTTTTGCCAAATGAAACAACTAAATCCTAATCCTTTATTTAACTGGCGATGAAAGTCAAATTTTAATTTTTGCAATAAGGGCCTTAGGGGTATTTTCACATGCTGTGACAATTAAGTCTAATTTCAATGTATGCATTCTAATTTTTTGAAAAGACATGCTTCATTCTTATAACCAATTATTTAATTAAAGTAACACAAGCAAGTGAAAATTAAAGCAAAGTGTTGGAGTATACTCAAAATATTGAATCCTTAGACTAGTTCCAAGCCCTTGAACTTTTTCTTTATTTCCTGTTAGTACTAAATGAATGATTAGGGCCGAGCTATGTTTCATTTGGCAGATGAACTTGATAATATTTTTTAATCCCCAAAAATTAGTGCTGTATATTTTTTGGAATAGGAAGTAGGTACATTAACCTTACTATTTTTCCCACAGAAATTACAGACACCTCTAGTGGAACTGCAATGGATGGATTGTTTCTGGATTATTCCTTCAACCTTATCAACGGCGGAGGTCCTTATCTTGTTACCTTTGATCCAGGAGAAACTACAAAGACCATCGATGTGATCAACTCGCCTGATGATAAGTTGCTTGAAATTCGAGCAGATTGTCTTTACGAATTAGATGAAACAATTATTCTGGAATTGACTAACCCAGACAATGGTCAACTTGTAGGCACTCAATCAACCACAACAGTCACTATTAAGGACGACGATCGTAAGTGAAATGGAAGACTCTGGGGAAAAATTCGTAAACGTAACATCCAGACCGTAGAATAATTTGTACACCCTGACCCCAAAATAACATAAAGATAAAATATCGCCTAGTGAGTAAAACACAAGATCACTTTTACCAAAATAGTTCATACAAGTTTTTGCACTAAATCGAACAAATCATGTGACCAAACAGTTTGGTAAGAAAATAGTTATAAAAGTGTAATAACAAAATAAATATAGAAGTGCTTTCTCTTCACATAATTATATTTTTGAAAAAACAAAGCAAAACAAAAACAATTATCATAGATATGTACTTTTAGCGTATGCTGTGTGTTCAAACATCGGCTCAAACGGACTACATCTTATAGTTACCTGTAAATGCGTCCCAAGTGTCCTTCTCAAATCGCAAATTTCGTTTTATTGACTTAGGTAAAAGAAGAAACGCTGCCTTTTCCCAATCTTCTGGCCATTCCGTGCTTCTCCGGATCTAATCACATAGTCTCCTTCCGCATCACTCTCTGTTAGCAATGCTACCTATATATTATCAGTCCAAGGTGATTGTCATTCCTGAGTTTCTTTATGGCTTCTTCAACCTCACTCATCAAGATATCTGGATCATTATCATAGTGACCTGTGGAATAAACATCTCACAAAAAGTAACTAATCCCCCTTAAATAATGACCATTATTCAAAAACGGGCGATTGCATTAAAAATCTGTAAAATGCGTTGAAAGCGGAATTTATTTCTGCACATTTTGACACCAATTGTAGCAATTGACTAAATATTGACGTCACAGCGTACATTTAAATCAATGTAACCCAAGATTTGAAAGTTGCAGTAAAGTGTATTGAATTTGTATTCCGTATAATGGACGGAAATCTGTGTAATGATATCTCAGTGTTTTTGTATTTATGTAAGTGCAACTTTCAAATCTGGATCTCACTACATTAAATTGACCGGTGTTGTATTCTGGGCTATCGTATCAAATGATGTGTCAAAATGCGCATTTTACAGATTTGTAATACAATAGCCCCTTTTTGAATAATGGCCATTATTTAAGGGGGGTTAGTTACATGTTTTGAGATGTTTACTATCTTCCTGCGAAGCATATAGCTTTTCACAATACTGTTTCCATCTTGTTTTAATCTCTTCCTCCACTGTAAGGATGTTGCCATGTTCACAAGATCAGTGATAGCTATAGAGTAGAAGTGAGAGCAGTAACTGGTAGTACCGCCAAAATACCATGAAAAAAATTAACCACAATTATCCTTATTTTGATCTACCTAGCAACAGAAACGGCATGCCTCCCGATAAACTGATTTTGGTAGCGTGTCAGCTTTACAATTTCCCCCAGTTTGGACTAGCTGCTTTTGGCTATATCTTACGCACTGTTAGGAGTTACAACAACTTCATGACATAATGATTACCTAATCATTAATGTAACCTCAGTTGTTCAGGGCGTATGTAGTTTGAATCAACCGTTGGGTAACACGTAGTTAACACGAAGAAAACATGATAACGTAATAAACATCATTTTCTTGGTCGTTTGTTTTCAGGAAGTTAGGCCTTCTCAATTCAAAAACCTGATGTCATACGTATGTTTATCGTTTCTATTTGTGAACAGATAATGTACCTTCCAAGATATGCAATTTAATACTGAACGTGTAATGCAAATAACGTAAGAACACGTATTTTTTTGGACACATTATTTGACACCAAACATATTTTTCTATTTAGCCAATGAAATTACATTTCTGGTTAACTATTGCTAGGTGATGTCTATTAAAAACACCTTTGCAGGACTTAAACCCCATTAAAAGCTATTAAACCAAGATAACACTCATTGAAAACAGCTCAACTGGTTAAATCATATATTCTCTGGTTAAATCCACCCTACACATATTTCTGTTTTACCTGTGCGGTATCGCAATGAGCTGGTATTATAGTTTCATTTGGGTAACCGATTATAAAGCAAACGCAAGGTAACACTACTATGTGGGCCTTTGTTCACGAAATGAGACAATAGTCTGCTTATTGTTAACCAGCATTCTTGAAAATGAGAAACATAATGGTTGTTGACTTAACATGGTTTGGAAATAATTTCTTCATATTTTTTGGTGTTATCTGTCGTTTACATATCCTTCCTAAAACACAAAAGTGCGAATATTTCCAAACACCTAAATTAGCTAAACATTTAGGACATGTTACAAAACTAAATTTTCTAGAATTTTAGTGAATACTTTAAATATTGGCCGGTTATTTTTCACACAGTGACGTTAACTAGGCAATGTCCTATTACCTATAACATACACTAAAACACCAAAGTGCGACTATTTCCAGACACCTAAATTAGCTAAAAATTTAGGACATGTTACAAAACAATATGTTCTAGAATTTCAGAGAATACTTTAAAAATATTGGCCGGTTATTTTACACAGTGACGTTAACTAGGCAATATCCTATACTTCTAACATACACTATTTGTAGAGGTCACGCGTCAATGGTGAGAGCACTGTGTAATGTGTATAGGAAAACGGACAGTAACTGCAGTATGAATGAACATAACTATGTACTCCCCGGGGAGATGATGTATTTTCGACACTCATACACCCCTGGAATAGTGCATGATGGGAAGAAGGGAAAAGGGTCTATTGGTTACAAATTCAACGTTAACGAAATCGTTTTTGGCTAGGTTGCTACTCACGTTCAGCGAATCACGTAAAGCATCTCACGGGTTATGTTTATATTAATGATTTTATTTATATACGTTTCAGTGTTGCCTGAAGAATTCAACCTAGACGTAATCTATGAAGATACTTGTGTCCATGTCCTTCAAATATCCACTTGTCATTACTTCTGGCCAGTCACGTGGATACCTGGATGCACTCCTAAACTCAAGTTTTCGGTTAAAATACCTAGTGGAGATGGTGTAGCCAGGATTATTTTGGCATCAGATACAACACCAAGTACACCATACTTTGTAATTCATCTTGGATGGAATGCAGACAAAACCGGTAAAACAACACAGCCACGCAAAAACATCCACCTGTCCCCACACCAGCACCCATACACAAAATAAACACATACACGCCTCACCCGTACACACACCCCATGACACACATTGCATATTCCGAGCATATTCTACAGTAAGGCTACCATTTAAAAAAAAAACTGTTTCAACGTACATATTTTTTTGCGAAAGTGCCCCAAGAATACATTTAAAAATCACGGATGCTGTAAAACCATTATTTCTTTCGCTTCGCTCGTGCTTTTTTTTTTTACATTTTATTAAAGTTGGCCAAAACGCGTCTGGGACGGTCGAGCCCGTAAAGTAGACTTTTTTGTAGCCATACAATTGTGTATTTTATAGGGCCAGGAACAACGGATTCTTACTCCTACCTTGGCTTGTGTACTGCAATGGAATCTGATGGCTCTTGTGATCAAGGCACGGATATTGAAGCCTTTTCTGCAAATAACGGAGATGTCAATGGCGCCTTTACTACATTTGAGTTGACAGCAACACCTGACGGAGTTCACGTTGGCTTGGAAGGGAAAGAACCATTCCTGTCTCTTAACAATTTGGATACTTCAATATTTGACCCACAAAGAATCCAATACGTCGGTATTCAATCACACAGTGGGGAAAGTTCTGGGCATACTGATCATGACTCAATGTGGATGTTTTGCTCTAACGGTAAGGTGATGAAAAGACTCTGGGCAGGGAGGTGGTTCGAATATGACGTACCTGTGTCTCCCGCGGAGTACGAATATAGGAGCCCATGTAGAATTTCTTCGAAACAAATTGGGAGTCATTTAGTGTGGTACCGCTAAAAACAGGGTGTAATTGATAGTGAAAATACCTTTCTGGGCACAAATAAATGTACACACAAACAATTTGCAATGTTGAAGCTAAGATTGCCATAAATATGTAACATTTGGTCAATATGCCCGCAAAACGCTCGAAAAATTGCAGATTTGGTGTACATTTCCAAGAAGGTTATTGGGTGTAAGCTGATGAAAGTAGGGGTGTAGAGTTTGCCTCAAATGTGTACGCTGATGGAAAAGTGGGGTCATTGGGTATAGAGTTTGCATAAAATGGACTGACGTATGATGATACGCACCGGGACTCTAGATTAGTTGGACACCAGCGATTGCACATATGTACACGTAACACATTGTGTCCAAGAAGGTCATTGGGTGAAAGCTGATGAAAGTAGGGGTGTAGATTTTGCCTCAAATGTGTACGCTGATGGAAAAGTGGGGTCATTGGGTATAGAGTTTGCATAAAAAATGGATTGACGTATGATGATGCGTACCCGGGACTCAAGATTAGTTGGACACCAGCGATTGCACATATGTACACGTAACACATTGTGTCCAAGAAGGTCATTGGGTGTAAGCTGATGAAAGTAGGGGTGTAGATTTTGCCTCAAATGTGTACGCTGATGGAAAAGTGGGGTCATTGGGTATAGAGTTTGCATAAAAAATGGATTGACGTATGATGATGCGTACCCGGGACTCTAGATTAGTTGCACATATGTACACGTAACACATTGTGTCCATAAGGGTCATATGGGCAGGGTAAATACCGTGCTGGGATGGATACTATGTATTACAGTGATAGCGCCCTCTGTTGGAATAAGATTCACTTTGTTATGTATTTTCAAATGTTGACACTATAGAATATGGACATTATTATTTTTATTAGTTACAAAAAGAACCACTAACCGCGAAATGTGGATATCCAACCAGTTTGCACCGCAGGTCTACAAAGAAGCACTAACCGCGAAATATTGATATCCAACAAGCTTAAACTATAAATTAGCCCCGAAAGAGGGCAGGGCTTGGAGAATGAGGGAAATTATGGGGTAAAAAGTAAAAGAAAAAAGTAGAATTAGGGTTAGGGATTAGGGTTAGGTTTAGGGTTAGGGTTAGGATTAGGGTTTAGGGTTAGAGTTAGGGTTTAGGGTAAGGTTTAGGGTTAGGGTTTAGGATTAGGGTTATTATTTAATTATGTTACAAATTAAAAATACTTACTACGTATTTGACAACGGGGAACACCGTGCCCATACGTATGCTGTAATTTACCCCCTTCGTACATACTGTGTACAATTATTGTAAACATGTATACCAGGGGAAGCTTATTACTGCAAACAAACACCATGTGCACAATTGTGCATTCATATGCTATCCTCCAGTGCAGAGCGCCCTCGCCTAACTGAATGTCACTTTTCATAATCATAAGAGAGCATCACCCACTACAGCACGTTGCCAGAGACATGTACTTTCCCTTTTTAATTTTATATGAAATATCATTGTGGACAAGCTAAATTCTAATCAGGGGGTTAGTGTAAGACCTGTAGAAAACTGGAACACTATTTTTGATCAAAAGTTTCAAACATATGTGGTGTAGAATCTTTTTTAAATGGTGTGCACAATTGTACACAGTGTGTCTCACCTTGTAAATATACGACTAACATATTGTGTTCAGTTGTACACAGTGTGACTAATCTTATCAATATAAAGGAGTTATTTAGTATACTTTGTACATCATTATAAGTTATTTTTAACTCTTTTGTCAATACTTCCATTCAGTTTATAACTTGCTCTGGATGCATTTTTTTGCAAAAACCACTATGTAGGCCTATTATTACATTGATAGTTAGGAGTAACTGGTCGTTGATGGGCCCGAAAATGGATCGTGTAGAGTGGAGTAACAAAATTAGTCTCAGAAATCAAGTTTATTAAGTGTCTTTTTCGGTCTCTCCAAAGACAAGAACTGTTTATTAGCATTTTATACCAAATTAATGAGAGTTAAGAGCCTACAGATACGGACGCATGAAGAGAACAGAAAAAAAACAAAGGGTTCAAGTTTGTTGCTTCACATATGTTACCAACTTTTACTGCCATTACTTAGTCATAATGTGTACAATTGTATCATAAAAAATCATTGTAAACGTCGTCACTTAGTCACAATGTATACAATTGTACACATGCCCTAATTTGCATAATTGATGAGGTAATTTTTTTTTTAGTTTTTCACAAATTACTATCCAAAATAGTTATAATAAGCATAAAAAATAATTTTTTGGATCGAGCCATCTTCCTTCGTGTCCGAAGGGGTTGTAATATAGCATATCCATCCCAGCACGGCATTTACCGTGCCCATACGACCCGTATGGACACAATGTGTCACGTGTATATATGTGTGTGTACTGGGTGTCCAATCTCTGGTGTCCAACTAATCTTGAGTCCCGGGTACGCATCATCATACGTCAGTCCATTTTTATGCACACTCTATACCCAATGACCCCACTTTTCCATCAGCGTACACATTTGAGGCAGAATCTACACCCCTACTTTCATCAGCTTACACCCAATAACCTTCTTGGAAATATACACCAAATCTGCAATTTTTCGTGCGTTTTGCAACATTTTGACAACACAAACGCTGTACAGCGTTTTATAATATGATTCTCCTGCGAGTCCCACTGGGAGGATTGGAAGGACTGCGTAGATACAAAAGACGGAAGTTTTACGCTATTGAAACGCATTGTATGCCAAATTAATTAAATGATATCAAGTTCCCAGCCGATATTGTAACGCGAACATCGGCTAATAATAAAATTACTGTAGTTAATAACCCTCAATGAAAGTACTGCTGCCATATTGTTATTCTGCATAATTAACGATGGACAGGAAACAGCTTTCGTACATTTGATGTTTCAAATCAGAACCACCTGTAGAAAAGTGGGCACATTTCATTAAAATTTTATGTCATTATCATTTTGGTATTGTTCATTGTTTAAAGATTGGCAATCGTTGTCATCTGGAAGCAAGTTGACTGCAACACCAAGCGCTTTTGATGATTTGAATAGAGTGATTGATGGTAATCTAGCTTCATGCTACACAACAAGTAAGTCGGTCGGGCTCGTCACCTTCAATGTCTAAAGTACATAGTACTTGATGGATACCTGGTATCTTTTGAAGAATTACAACATCAGTCGTGGCTTTCCTTACCCTCGATCGCTTATAGGCATGACATTATGTCGGCATTGTGTATTTTGATTAGACTACAGAAATGTTTGGTTGTCCTCGAGTACAATGTGGATGTCAGGGTTTGTCTCTTGTTACTTCTCAACATGTAACTGCCGATTAAACTCAAATTAAATTAAAAGGTCTTATTAGACTGCAGGGATGCTCTCATGTCTAACAACTATTATGTGGTGTTTATTATTTTACTAACAGAGCAGAATTCAAGTGAGAAAAAAAAATATTTGTAACATTTTACACTGTAAACTATCTCTCAACCTGGTTACTGCAAGAATGATGAATGAAACAGGTGCTGGTCACAACATCACACCAGACTTCAAAATAAAAATATTTTTGGTCAGCTGAAGAGGTAGGGACTGCCGATTAAGGGCAGCCGAACATTTTTAGCCTAATAGAGAATTTGATACATTAGTGACAAAGCGTCTAGTTTTAGTCTTCTTTTTTTACACAGATATGGTCTTAAATCCATACGTTCAGATAGATCTTGGTGAAGAGATGCACGTGGTTGGTGTAACCTTCTACAATGGAGAAGAAAACAGTGAGTCATAAAAAACTCTGACCACTTACGGTCAGACTAGTGGTTCTGAAAAACTATGACAAACTATGACAAACTCTGGCCACTACGGTCAGACTAACGGTTAAGACTAGTGGTTCTGACCACTACGGTGATATTTGACTCCATTAAATCAGGTCTCACTTGTGTGACTTATTTATATACCCAGTTTCCGAATCAATTACGCAGGTCCATGGCTACAATCTAAGAATTCAACTCTGTCTTCAGCTCCACATACGACGTCCTGTCCATTAGTTTATCAAGCATTCGCATTTCTTCTTCTTCTTTTTCTTCTTCTTCTTTTTCTTCTCCTCTCCCACAGCATTTAACACATGCATAATTATTTTCCTTTTTTGATTTTACTCACATCTTTTTTATGCTGAAATCGGCCAAAATAAGGATAAATGTTGTGCATTTTGTCCTGATCGGTACGTTACTGCTAGTTAGTGGTAACACTTTAGGGGATCCCTTGGACGATCTGTTTGTCCAATAACAAAGTAGCTCGTCACGGACTGGGGATGGGCGCTATTTTACTGGTTCGAATCTTTCCTCATTATGTTCGCACTCTAATTTACACATCAAAAATTAATATCAATTGTAATTGTTCTTTACGAAGCTGAGCTTGCCGATGCCACCGTTTATGTGGGTTCATGTACAACGAATCCAGTGCAGAACAACGTAAAATGTGGTTCCCCCCTAAAGAGTGAAGAATTATTACGATTTAAGGATCAACCAATATACAGGTCCTGTCCTGGAAATACATATGGTCAATACATCACGATTATAGACACGGCTACGGTATCTGTCCAATTGAAACTATGTGAGCTGGTTATCCATGGAAAAGCAAGTAAGAGGTTCTTTTTTATTATTTATTTATTTATTTATTTATTTATTTATTTATTTATTTATTTATTTATTTATTTATTTATTTATTTATTTATTTATTTATTTATTTATTTATTTATTTATTTATTTATTTATTTATTTATTTATTTATTTATTTATTTATTATTTTTTAGGCAGTAGCATGTTCATTGACTGGGGAGGATGGCTTTTTCCCATTTCAACGAGACGCGTCCTAAGTGAGCGGGCGCTCTCACCGATCGATGTATGATGAAGTACAATCACCACAGGGATGTGGTAACATTTTATATTATGTTATTCTTTTGATTTTGTGCACAGTACCCGAAGCGGATAAGACTCGGATAGAGTTTGCTGATGCCGAAATTATTACTAACGAATCTCCAGCAGGTGACGGTGTGATAACCCATTCGCAAACATTGATGCTGAAGAGGTCTGGAAATGCCGGAAGGTTTACCTGCAATAAAGTAGGTAAGTCCATTGTCAATGGTTTTTGACATTACCACCTATCAGATGAGCCCTGGATTTCAACTAGCATGGCAGGAAGTGTCCTGACAGGATAGAAGATATAATAAATAAGCTGTTTGAAAAAATTGAATTAGATCGGAAAAAATACCGTTAACAATTAGGAACAAATAAATTCGTACTTCGGTCACATAATAAAGAAAACACGACAGCATTGAAAAGTAGCAGTTTTGGAAGGATGCAGAGGAAGATGGTGTCAATAACATCAAGTATTGCCAATACGTATCACTGGGCTGGATGAAGCATTGTAGCCGCCGCTACAAACATGGTAAAAAATTGGGATGTATGGTGACATCACGTGATAACCACAGTATCACATAATTATGAATGATATGGGTACCATTTGACAAAAAAAAGAAATTTATGCACATAAACCTTACTTTTTTTTCTCACAGAAATTACTGACACCTCTATTGGAACTGGAATGGATGGATTGTCTGGGGATTATTCTTTTAATCGTATCAACGGCGGAGGTCCTTATCTTGTTACCTTTGATCCAGGAGAAACTACAAAGATCATCGATGTGATCAACTCGCCTGATGACAAGCTGCTTGAAATTCGAGCAGATTGTCTTTATGAATTAGATGAAACAATTATTCTTGAATTGAATAACGCAGGAAATGGTCAACTTGTAGGCACTCAGTCAACTACAACAGTAATTATTAAGGACGACGATCGTAAGTAAAATTTCTGACTCTAGGGACAATTCTGAAAAGTAAATCCAAACAGAAGATCAAAACTCTTTTTGTACACCCTGATACCAAAATTAGCACAAACAGGAGATTTCATCTGGTGAGTAAAACACAAAAACATTCTAGCAAAATGACAAATACAAGTGCTTCCACTAAATCGAGTAAATGACGTCACAAAACAGTTTGGTAAGACAAAGGGACTTTTGCAAACTTACCGAAGTAGTTTATACAACATTTTGCACTGAATCGAGTAAATCAGACCGCTAAATAGTTTGGTAATTATAAGAGGGCTACAACATTTTGATAACACAATAATTCTAATGTGTTTTCTCTTGATTATAAGGTATACTTTTAACAAAAGACTTTACCAACATTATATACTTATTTCGATTGCAATGTTTTTGTCAAATGCTAGCTAAATATGAATTTTCCTCAAGCACTGCTGATGTATGGGAAAACAGTGCTGCGGGAAATCTCACCTTGGGTGTGGAAAGAAGTGGCTACACGGATAATCAGACAACCATACGTAAGTTAATATTATGCCTGTAACGATTAATTGTATGAAGCAAAGGATATACTTATATGGGTATTGATCCTATGTTACCCGACCCTAGTTCGACTCCCGATTTCTGCTATCTTTCATCCCTGTAGTCGATTACAAAAACTAAGCGTTCCAACCGCGTAGCCAGCCTGCTTCTAATTCGATGCAACTTGGTGCAGTGTGATATTTTCGGCCCGTTTATGTTAATTTATACATGAGTAAAAGCAGAGTATAGAAGTCATACAATTTTATATTCTTCGTTGTCCAACTTTAACTTTTAAATGTCAGCCCATAGTGTGCACCCTATGCACCCACCTGTAACGCTGTGTAATGTTGTACTCGATTAGAGTCACGCGGTAGCCGTGACCAGCAAGTTTAAAAAACAAACACTGATAAATAAGACTATAAACATATGCTCCGCGAGATTATATTTACACGTAACATAACCGCTACTATTCTATGATATTTTTACTGGACACAAAACATATCTAAACCATGCTAAACATATTTACTGTCCCAAGTGTAATATCGTATAGCCAAAGTTAGTGCCAAATCATACTGATATGAATGATATCCACAATTTTTCGACGCTGCTACAGCCCTACATGCGAGCCACTGTCGCACTAGTTTTTCAGATTAACTTTCCAATATACCCTAGCATTTTCCGGGATACCCTATATATATATACAAATTCTGGACCCCATTCGCCAAAAAAAATCAAGTTTTTCACAATTCTTTTATTATTTCCGGACCACTCATATTCACTCATATTAATAAATACTCCACTTTCACGCGCTGGTCTATCGTGACGTCCCTGTGGCGAAGCGGTTAAAGCTATGGATTTCTTGTTCAAGTTCAAAACCTTCCATCACCTATTGTTTTAAATGTTTTATTAAGGGATCTAGAATGAGCGTTTATGGCGTTTCAGCAGTATTTTTGTGGGACATGAGAGCACCTCAGACGTATCGAATTGTTTTCTGAATACGAAGCATGTCTTTCTGATATCAAATAATTTTCATTTTTTGAAATTCACGATATAATACACATTTTATGACAAATTATTAAAATTTGATATTTTCAAATTTTTGATATATAACAGTCCTCGAAATAAATTTTATAAATCCAATGATATATTTTAAAGTGTATGTAGTGGGAGGAAAGTTGACGATCAATTGAAAATGTTGACCTTTTATATTGAAGATATGGATTCTTTTAAAAAAAAAGACCTTTTTTGTTGTTGGTGTTTTGGGAAAAAAAGGTCAAAATTTTCAATTGATCATCGGCTTTTCATCCCACCTACATACACTTTAAGTATAAATCATGATTTGCCATAAAATGTGTATTACATTGCGAATTTCATAACATCAAAATTATTTGATATTAGAAGGACATTCTTCGTATTCAGAATGCAATTCGATATGTCGATAAATCAAGAATAACACCATTTTAAACATTCATTGCTATAATTGTGATATTTTTTTTTTTATCAAACATGTTTGATTTTTTTTTTATTCACATTTACTCTCACCATGGAGATGCTTTCACCATGCTTGACTATCATGACACCTCCTTTTGCAGCTCTGACATTTACAAATCAAAAGAAACTAACAATAAAGCCACTTACATAATAACCACTTCAACCCGTATTGCATACGCATCTGTTTATTGTCACGCTAACTGGTATATTTCTCATTTCAGTTCCAATTTAAATAATAATTCTACCTTTAGATATGCAACCCATGGTAGAAATTCACATGGGTATAATAAAGTTGAATTTTTATGAAATTATAATAGATGTCAGCACTTTTGTATGCGGTAGTACAGAGGCTACTTCTGGTGACGACTACACAGGTATAACTCAAACACCCATTATCTTCCCTGCATCGGATACATATCAAACATTTGAAGTTTACATTAACAATGATGATGGCAATGTTGACTTGGAAGACGAAACATTTTGTGTTAGATTAGACAAATCCCTCGTGAAGAGAGGTGAACTACGTCAACCGGATACTGTCATGGTTACAATATTGAATGATGATAGTAAGACAGATGTTTTGTGTTCTTTTTGCTATTACCATTTTGGATGGTTACTATATTGAATGATGATAGTAATGCATGCTTTTTGTTTTCTTATTGTTATTACCATTTTGGATGTTTACTAAACTAAATGATGATAGTAAGGCTGGCTTTTGTTATCTTGTTCGTATTACCATTATTGAATGGTTACTATATTAAATGATGATAGTAAGGCTGGCTTTTGTTATCTTGTTCTTAATACCATTATTGAATGGTTGCTATTGAATGATGCTAGTAAGGCAGACATTTTGTTGTCCTTATTACCGTTATTGAATTCACTTCAATTAGCCTCCAATATGAAAAAAACAATCTGTACATGAAACACATTTAGGTCTTGCATATATACCGTAAAGGTTTGCCTAATGGCGCACTTGGGCTCCTTTGCCTTGGGGGTAAATATCAGATAGCTCCCTCCTCTGAAATCCCAACATGAATAAAGGGTTCCGTGCCCTTATTTTCTGGTGGGAATGTTACGGGAGCACATTTTATGTTTTGCCTAAAGTTCCACTAATGTCAAGGGAGCCCAGGGTGTCATTAGGCGAATCTTTTCGGTAGTTATATCTTTCGAAAAGTCATTTAGTATATGCAAGGACCTGGATTCTTGACAAATTATGCTTCTACAGGAAGAATGGAAAAAAGAAAATTTATTTCTCACAATTACTGCCCTAGCTACTATGGGCTATTTGCGGGGAGGAAATAAGTTTAAGTGACCGCTTATTCATGTAGGTTCGAATTTCAACCAGCCTATTCATGAAGCTCCCGTGGCCGAGTGGTTAAGGCACAGGTCTCGTAAACATGAGGTCCTGGGTTTGATTCCCAGGCGGGATCACTTTTTTCTACTTGTCTCCTTTATTATTTGCGACGGCGAACCATGTTTAATAATTATGCTGCAATTGGCGTTAGATTATCCCATAATATGAGTTGAATAGCGCTCAAGAATCTCGCATTCTAATTGTCACTTGGGCTTTACATTTCTTTGTTTTCATTGATGTATTTGTGCCTTGTATATCTTCTTTTTTTTAAATAGTTGTTGTACATATTTATTTGGTAAATTGCTTTCATCAGATTGAATACGCTGTTCAAAGTGCTATAATAGACAAAGGTTGTACGTGGGACAGTCTTAGCCTCGGTTCGAGGCTTCTGGGCTCTTGGATGGTGTTTTTTTTTCTTCTATTTTTCCTTTCTTTTTTTTTTTTTTTGCTTCTCGATTAATTTTTTATTCATGTGTCTTCATATCCTGTCCACCCACCTCTGCGACTCGAGGCTTCTGGGCTCTGGGATGGTGTTTTTTTTCTTTTTTCCTTAAGCTTGAGTGTCGGCTTTATTTGTCTCCATATTTGAGTGCAAACACCTTCAGATATGGTCCCTCCGATCCGCCGTAAGGGTGTACTACACCCTGTGGTAATTCGTGACTATTTTTGCATTTTCTCAAAAAAAATTAACACACTGGTAACAAAAGTTATGTATATTATTGAGGCAAGGAATCCAATTACTACACTGAAATTTCAGTGACTCAAGACATGCGGTTCAGTATATATGATAAGAAAAGAGGTACCACTAGAATGTACCTCATTTCCTATCATATATACTGAAATATATGATAGGAAACGAGGTACATTCTAGCGGTACCTCTTTTCTTATCATAAATAATGAGCCGCTTGTCTTGGGTCACTGAAATTTCAGGGTAGTAATTGGATTCCTTGCCCCTATAATATATATAACTTGTGTTACCATTGTGTTATTAGTTTTTGAAAAAAAAATGCAAAAATAGGAACACATTTATCGAGGGGTGTAGTACCCCCTTAAGGCACGAAACCACAGAATTGTAAGTTTATTTTTGAATTTCCATACTTATTTGCAGTTGTTTATGAACCATGTGATGCTGACTTTACTGGAGTGGAAACAACAGAGGAAATTTTGGTTGCCATATGTCGGAACGGAAAGATAGATACCGAAGGTTGTGTAGGTAAGCTGGCAATATCCCCCTTTTTGCATCAACCGGTGAGATTTTAGACACATAAAATATTTCTAATTAAATTTGTCAAATATTAGGATGATAGATGAGAAAATTGTGTCTAAAGTGGGTAAATCCATTTTTTATTCATACAATACTCTACTGGTCGTTTACAATGTACATTTTTGGCTCCACAAAATGTGATTCAAATACGAAAGGTGCACGCGGGTAAGGTAATTCAACCAAGGTTTATATACAATGTCATGTAATCAGTCCTCTTTAATAGGCAAGTAGGCTATGAACAAAAGGCCTTGAAAAGGCGGAAGTGACAACTGTTGTATTTTGTGCGCGCTGGATCGAATCCGAACAGTTCTGATTTTTTCTCTCCTTTATTATAATGCCAGTTTGTCTGAGCTCCATTTCCTTATATTAAAACTAATTTTGGGACTTTATGAAAGTACGGATCCTGAGTATCTCACAGGTAAAAACTAACCAGAATTCTTGTGGAGGGAATATGTTCCAAAAGGTCATCAACTTTATACAGAACTTAAATTTTAAAATTACCCAAATAGCTCAAAGCCCTTCGAATCGAAGTTTGACCACTATGTAATGTATACTGCGCCAAAAAGTATCCTTATAATTGAAAAATAATCACAATTTCAAAACTGAGCCATATTTTGGTAAATTTGTTTTTGTAATAGATGCACTATCTAATCTGTACATCATGACACCACATTGAATCCAATGTGACCTCAAGAAGTAAAGTTACAAGCAATTGAATAGACGAAGGTCCAGTTTTAAAAGTTACAAACTGGCCTATACAAGGCGCAAAAAGATTCCAACAAACGGTTCTTTTGTTTCAGTTTTCATTTGTTTCTCTTGTTTTAAATTAAAGCCAAACGCATAAATAGGCCAGTTTGTCACTTTTGAAACGGGACATTCTTCTAATCAAATGCCTATAACTTTACTTCTTTAAGTCACATTGGATTCAATGTGGTGTCATAATGTGCAGGATTAGATAGTGCATCTATTAAAAAAAATTACTCCAATATTGTTCAGTTTGGAAATTGTGATTATTTTTCCAAATGTAAGGATACTTTATTGGCGCAGTATAGTTCAATTGCGTTTTTGAACATGTTCCACATAAGGATTGTGGGTAATTTCTACCAGTGATATGGAATACCAAAATTGGCTTGCAGTACGACAATTGCCACTTGATCCGAAAAATCATGCCCAGTATGCCGGACTACTATTCAATGTTATCAGTTCTGCTGACATTAGCGTTTTCAACACGTTGGATTATTCCTTGCCCTTCTAGTGTATTATTTTAATGAGTTTTATTTGATTTGATTTTTGATTTCTTCTCTGATTCTTTATATAAGATGTATTCGTGGAGCCTGATAGTGATCCATTAGCTACTAGAGCTACCCAGGGACTGGACTATGCAGCGTATCCGAGAAATACAGTAACATTTGACACATCCGAAAATAATAAAATCATCGCAATTCCAATAACCAATGACAACCTTGTTGAAAATACTGAAAGTTTTCAACTAAGACTTGCCTTACCTTCAGGTGAATGTGGGAATGACGCCTCTCCGGTTATAAGCTCTACCTCAACTGCGAAACTAAACATCGAAGACCACGACAGTGAGTTATCATATCATATCATGATCAGTATGTCATCAGTTGTTACAACAGAAAGCTACTCTCTTGTGCGAAAATCATTGGGACACTTGAAATCAAATTTCTGTGAATTAAACATGGGCTGAAAATACATGATACGTTTCATAGCTTGCTGTTAAAAAATGTATTTATTACAATTTAACAAATTGCAACATTGCTTGAAAGGCGTCAGACTCCTTTTCCATTTTTGGTGAAGATACGCCTATATGGATTTCTCTCTCAATCTCTTCTTAAAAAATGTTTAGTTACACCACGGTCACTGAATGGGTCTACTATTAGTATTGTTTTGGCTTTTCAATACACCATGGCACACTTTGCTATACCACGTGTGAGAGATACTAGTGCTCTGTACTACATGGTATTATATCCAAAAGGCAATCTGCCTCGCAGGTAACTAAGTTGCAAACAGATACACATTTTAAATATTTTATTAGATAACTGCAATTATATACAAAATACATATAATGCTGCATATAGCTTGCAGAGCAGGCGGCAAATTCAAAATCTAATTACAAGCAAGAAGTGAGAAACCATGGAAAACACATGGAAACACATGTTTTGTGGACACACCCTGTAGAGCCAATGATGATGACGACGATTTTACAAGAGTAATTCGTGTCGAGAGTGATCAGTTCACACAAAGGACTGTAATACAAACATTTGGTATTATAGCATTGATCAATAAAAGCGTCGTACGGAGAGGAAACTTCAACTACTGTATATCAGTTCGGGGGCACTGCTAATTCAAAGATATTCTCTGATATCAAAGACGGGTCAGTGATTTCACATACGGGGTCTGTGATATCACATACGTCGTGCTTTTTTGACAGCTCGGCACTAGATGCAGCACATCGGAACGAAGGTGACTGTATCAGAATATGCTTTCCTATGTTTAGCAAATATCTGCCTGTGCAAACATATCTATCTGTGCAAATTCTGACAAATGGTCCCAGAAAACACTTAGATTCCAAAATCGAGCCATTTATGGCCCAAATCCAACGTTTTGAAGTAATAAAGTCATGGGGGCAGTGAATATTTTGGAAAGACAAAAAAAGGAGGGGACCATGATTTTTTGGCTAGTCAACGAGGGGGGAGGGGAGCGATTTTTGGCGCGCAATGTGGCGGCACCTTTTCAAAAATATATTCAAAAATGACTTGAAAAATGGTAGGCCCCTACGGAAACGTTCAGGCCTAACCTCGTAGCCTGACTCTTGCACACGTGCATGGGATGAATTGGAGAAATATGGACACTTGTATTTTATTGATATGGGTGGGGTTATGTTATGTTGGGTGGCTCAAAATAGATCAGCAAATTACGGTAAACCAGGCGCGTGCCCACTGCCCATGGAGTGGGGCTTTGGGGCCTGCAGCCCCGGGTCTTAAAAAAAATGAGGGCGACAGAGAGAGAAAGAGAGAGAAGGGAGAGGGAAGAGAGGGAGGAGAGGAAAGGGAGGACAGAGCAGTGGCATAGCCAGGCCCGTTTTTTGGGGGGGTGATGAATTTGAAAAGGTGGATCTTTTTCCAGGGGGGGCGATTTTGTAAAAAGTGGACCTTAAGATCTTCACAAACTTTGGACCTTTTTTGACTAAATAAGCATAAAAACCTATTTTTGTTCGCTACGGTCGCAAATTAGGTTTTTTGGGGACTTTTGCCCCACCGCACGGCCCCACTCTGCGTACGGGACGGGGCATAGCCAGTACGGCAGTATAGTGCCCCCTAAAAAATTGAAGGGGCGGAAAAGGGAGGGAAAAAGGAAAAAGCCTACTTTTTCTGTCTGATTTTCCAAACATTGAAAGAAATATCCCGACAACTGAAAACAAATATAAAATAACTGCCAATACCGGGACGAAAATGTTACAAAAATCGGGACAAAATATTAGTAAAACTGGGTTGAAAATCTTGTTTTGCCACAGCCACCCAGGCTCATTTCAATGTCCGGGCATTTTTAGGCAAAGGAAAGGGAGAAAGGTGGAAAGAAAACAAGAAGAAACGAGGAAGCGTACGTTCTGAGTCATTGCGCATCATATGTTCATGATTGAAATTTGTGACACGGAAGTCGCATCCACTGGAAATCCGTTCTAAAATACATATTATGCATTATCATGACATGATTATATGGCCTATAGGCTATGCTTAATCATGATGGTCGGAAAAATAAGTTAATAATAAGGGCCTAATGCAAAATGATGCACCAATTGGCTTTTAGTTTGAGGATAATATCCCCCTCACAAGTCGGGTCCGTTGAAATCTATTATGCCCAAAATAATACCAATAATAAGTGTTACACCAAATGACTTTATTGTGCCTTTCATTATTTTTTTAAAATAATTCTCCAACTTCTGAGGGAGCACATCCCCCTCAGGCACCCTTCTCCGTCAAAAAAGAAAAGGCTAACTTGCAAGTATCCATATAGGCCTAATTGAGCAGGTTCATACCCATAAAATGTGTGCCCCAGAAGTCAGGTCCGCATGAAATTTGTTAGGAATTATAGGCCTATCTTTCATAGATATATGCCTATAGGCCTATTATAGCACATCCCCCTCAAGCACCCCTTGCGTCAAAACAGAAAAGCCTAAACTTAGGCTGAATTGGAGGAATTATTGAGCACGAGTATTCATATAGGCCTAAAACTAAAATTCGCGGCTCAGTTTGAAATATGAAAAAAATATATGCTCAGAAAACAACCAATAAACATGTTGCACCAAATGAAATGGCTCCATTGGGGCTTTCACATTATAAAAATGACTAATTCGGAGGGGGGAGGGGGCACATCACCCCTCAGACACCCCTAGCGGCGCTGCCGCGCGGATGTTCATCCTTTTGAAATTGTGTGTAGTTCAGCCCCCCCCCGGCGGTCCCGGATTCTAGAAACGCCTAGTAATTCTAGTAATAACGATGATAATAATTTTAAGAAATAAAAATGTTTTATTGAAACAGTGACAAAAATGTTTATAGTTTCTTCTTGGTATTGGTTGAAATTATTTCCATGAGTCCGGGCCTGAACAATTAACTTGCTACTCCCCATATAATGTTGCAGTTCAAGTATGAGTACATTCATCACCACGTGTTGAGTTTTGATGTGTACGGAGAATTGAAAGTCTGCAAAATGTCGTCGAGGGAGCAAAGTTATTCTGCAGCATTTAAGCTCAAAGTTATGAAAAAGAGCAACAAAATTTTTTTTAGCATTCCCCGATTTCTCACGTTCACTAGAAAGAGTGTATCCCGAGCCCGCGATTTAATTCATAAATTGATAGTAAAATTAGCAGGCACTCAACTTGGGCTAGCTACAACCCTGATCATGCTGATTAGGCCTACTCGCAAAATTATTCCCGTTGCGACAGTTCACGTTCACAATATCGTTTGCGGCTGGGGTTTGAGACTAGGGAGTATGTGATTTATGAGACGTCTCTGAATTATGATACTGTCAGGTGACTCGGCACTGAAGAGTCTTTGATATCAGAGACGTCTTTGAATTAGCAGTGCCCCCGAACGGGGATTTGCCATTTGGTCTAATACCATTTGGTCTAATATCCAGTTCGTCTACATCCATTTCGTCTAAACCCATTAGGTCTATAACCACTACGTTCACTAATCATTTGGTCCTTTAACCATTTGGTCTAATAATCATTAGGTCCGATAACCATTTAGTCTAATAATCAATAAGTCTAAAACCATTTAGTCTAACAACCATTTAGTCTAATACCCATTTGGTCTATAACCAATAGGTCTAATAGTTATTTGGTCTAATACCCATTTGGTCTACAAACCATTTAGTCTTACAAGCATTTAGTTTAATAATAAATAGACGAAATGGTATTAGACTAACCGGTTATTAGACCATACGAGTATTAGACCTAACGGTTATTAGACCAAACGGTTATTAGACCAAATGGTTATTTAAGAAATATTAGACCAAATGGTTAGTAGACATACTGGTTATTAGACCAAACAATATTAGACTAAATGGCCATTAGACTATATGATTATTAGACTAAGTGGCAATTAGCCTTTCTGGTAATAGACCAATTGAATATAGACTAAACAGGAATTAGACGAAATGGTATTAGACCAACTGGCAATAGACCCCCCGAACTGATATAAGCCCTTTTCAACTGTTCATCAAGGATGAGTAAGTTCGGTTTTCCATGAATAACATTAGCATAAAGCTGTGGCGAGTTGGAATTCAGCATGTTACCTGTAATTATCTTGTTTACATACTCAATGAGCTGAGGACGGGCTTAATGAGTTCAGAATGAATGTGGTTAACGATCCTGTCGTGACGCTTGATGTACATGTTATTGAAAATCATGCAACCATTGAGAACATGAGAAGCACTGTCAAATGGGTTGTTACATAGTAAGCATGACTTGGGATAAACACGAGGATAATAACAGTGCAACAGAGAATTACATTCAAGAAGTTACAGACGTGTCTTAAAGATGAACTTGACCAGATTATCAGCGATAGCAGTATTGGTGAGATTATTGTTTGAGATTTGCAAATTGATGCATGGCGTGTGTAGAATTCTGCCTTGAGATATCTTAGTCTTAAACCTAGTGATACGGTTATTCAAATGCTGATTTTTGATATGATTGAATGTAGTAGATTGATTGCGCAAAACAATAGCCACTTCATTATCAAGAGAGGAGGTATATACGCACTCGTCGCCAGACCCACATACATACATATATGCAAACATATTCATATATTTTATTGCATATAAAACCACAGTACAATACAAAATATATAATACAAGCGGAGCATAGCAATGCAATAATTACGCAACAATGAAGAAGACATTATAAATTTGTGGGAAACCAAAGATAGTTACATAAACGAATTTTTATTCAATAATGAACAAATACATTTGGGCCACCAAAGCGGCATTATAAATCATTACATGAATAAATTACAAACAACATGAAATTGAACAGGAAGAATTAATTGATTTTGGTGAGCCTGTATCGCAGTCTCCAAATGATGTTGGTTCCAATCATGGAACTGACAGAAGCATACTTGGCAACAGCCTTGGAAACACGTTTAGGGAAGCCAAGTTTCTTCAACCCACTTCGGAAACGGTGATGAATATGACCGAGTGACCCAATCACGAAGACAAGGATTTTGCAATCAAATCCGCACAATGTGAGCAAGTTACAAAGAGGAGTATACTTCTGGAACTTTGTGTTGTAACTTTCCTCAATGAAAGCATCGAAAGGACAAGTTATGATCACAGCGCTCAAAACATAGCAAAAACATGATTATAAGAAATTGCAATAAAAAGCAATTTTATTTCTGAAAACATGAATGTTTTCCGCCCTTTTTTGAACACTGGCAAAGAGTTGGAGGAACGGACTGAAACAAGTAGCTGGTTCCACAACTTAGGAGCTGTGAAAGCAAAAGCCTTATCAGCGGCTGACTTAAAAAGAGCGGTAGTGGACTTTGGGCACATGCAGGCGAATGTCATCAGTGGCAGATCAAAGTCCTTGTCTTCCAGGGATATATAATGTCAAGGAGGATGGCAAATAATCCGGCCCCAAGCCAGCAAGGCACTTGTAAACATACAACATGGCTTTGTAGTAGACTCTTTAACTCACAGGCAGCCAGTGCAATTCACGGAGCAATGGGGAAGCATGGTCTTTTTTGGCTGCAAGAAAACTAATCTCGGCTGCCCAATTCTCTAGTCTTTGAAGACGAGCAATTTCAGTGACATTCGAACCCAAAAGTAAGATGTTACCATAATTCAATCCGGATAGAACGAGTGAGCGAATAACATTGTTACAGAGAGAGAGAAGTAACTTGGGTGGACATGGATATTTGGCTATCGAAAACGACACCAAAGTTGCGCACAGTCTCAGTAGGCTCAATCACAATATTACCAATGTAAAGTTTGACAACAGGCATGCGGCGTTTGTTGAAAGATGATAAAGCAACAAAAAACTCAGTTTTGTCATTGTTCAGCTTTAACCTATTACATTTCATTCAACTTTGGGTATCACTAATGCACTTGGTAAGTTTGGAGAGAGCTGAGTCAATAGACAAGTTACTGGATGGATCAAAACTGATGTAAAGTTGAACATCATCCACGTAAAGATGGTAAGATAAGCCATGTTTCTGAATAATTCTTCCAATCGGAATGGTATAAACAATGAATGATAGAGGACCCACTATGGAGCCCTGTGGCAAACCGTAGTCCAAGATACAATTGGCAGATTGGGCACCGTTGATGGAAATGCTGGAATTTGATGGAAACACAGGATGCAGATCCCTTGCATCAACCCCACACACCCCCACACGATACATATGTACATGCAGTAGCGTAGCCAGCGTGGGGACAGGGGGCAGAGTGATAAAGTGCCCTCTGACAAAAAATGAAAGAGAAAATCAGGAGGGCAGATGAAAAGAAAAGGGGCAAGGAGCCCCCTTTATACCAAAATTCAGCCCGATCATGGGCCAAAATAGTGTAAAATACAAAATTGTACATTGTAAAGATAAAGCCATTTCCATCCTGATAATGGGCGAAAATAGTGTAAAATACTACGCGCGCACATCGTCCCAATAAAGCAATATTGTAACAAGTTTTAACAACTTAGGTTTTATAATATATATTTTCTTTGCATTAAAACTCAAATATATATTGCAGCATGCAATACCAAGATATTAAATAATTGTTGCACATTGCGCAATGCATGCAACTGTTATAGGGACTAATATGCTTTATACCAGGTGGTGGCCGCATTGCATTCTCTAAATTCAGTAAATTGTCATCGTCAACCGTGTAATTAAATGGGATTATTTTGAAATTTTAAAACGCTTGAAATATCACAAACAAATAGGCCTATGTTGATAAATAACATAAATACAAGCTAAAACCTTTGGGGTTCGATAATGAACCCCACAAAACTAACCGAGTATATTGGAAAATGCCATACGGCCGGGCGGTTTCACAAGTTGCCGGCTCGATCATGTCATCCGCCGCCTGCTTTATACAAGTATTATTGTTTACTTTTGACTTTAGCGGATTATTCAGTCACGCAAAGAACCAGACAAGTTCCAGAAGATGCGGGAGCAGTGATTGTTACATTTGAGAGAATAGACACAACTCAATCAAGAAAAATATGTGAGTAAATATGTGCAAATTTCTAGTATATATTATCATTATCACCATCTTTTCCCTCATTCCCCCCTCAACCTGTTCCTCCTCCTTCTGCTCCTCCCCGCCTCTCGTCCTCCTCCTGCTCCTCACCACCACCACGTTCTTAAACATACTCCTTGTCATTGTCATCAATAGTATAACCATTCTTTTTTATCAAATGTACTGAAACCATCTTGCATTGATATTGCAATATCTTTCGATACAATACAGAACCGTAGTGTTTCTGAGTTTCTGAGTCTGCATAAGACCATAATGATAACACTAAAATCTCCAAAAAATAATGTGATTTGATGGATCCCTTCGTATGTATACACTTGGATGACGCTTTATTTCCTCTCTTTCACCTAGTTTTATTTATTTATTTATTTATTTTTTATTTTATTTTAGCGGTAGAGGTTTCTGGGAGCCTACCATCTAATAATATCGGCACAATATATGCCACTGAAACGGTGGACTTTCAAATGACCGGAATTCATGAAGTAACCTTTCCATCAGGTGAAAGAGCTGCAGGAATAACAATACCAATTGTTAATGAACACTACATAGAGTTAGATGAGATATTCTATGTGGAGATTGTTGGAGCTGAGGAGGGTGAAATTAATCAAGGAAGGAAGAAAACGACTGTTACCATAAAGAACGATGACGGTAATTATTATTGCCAATGCTAGCGATATTTAAACATGAGCAATAGCTTTGTACAAAGTGTTGATTATTTCCGAATAGGCCTATATTTTATACCGTGTTTTCATTCGTATTTACAGCATATTTTTATATCCAGCGTATTGAGCAGAGGGTATTAGAATCAGTACACGAGATACAAATTCTTGTACAGAGAGGTCCATTGGTTGTTAATGGGGTTCATATTGCACCATTCCTTGAAAAGGACACCAACATTAGTAAGTAAAACAAACAATATAAATGTTTATTGTACCTTATAATACCCATGTCAGACTTGCCACTGCGGTAAGCAGAATAACGTATTACTATACTTCATAAATATTTATTAGGTAATCCAGACATCTTATTGGTTAATAACGCCAGCATCCGAGTACGGTATTTTGACTACTTCCCGCGCTTGTGCAATTACACGCACGTGGGACGTGGGGAAGTAGTAAAATTTTCCGCACCCCTAATACCACACGGTGTCTCGACCCCGGGCGTCACCGTTCCTCGGACGTAGCATTATGCTAAACAATGGTGATTCTGCAGATGCGTTTATCGTGAAAATGGCGTCTGCTGCAGTTATTTTGCCGAGATTACCGATGGATAATAACACGCAAATTTGATGTTTTATGAAACAAAATAAGATATATTAGAATAATATAGGTCAACATGTAAATTGATTGAACAGGAATACTCCAATAAAATAAGGCAAGCAAAATAATAAGTCTATTTACCATGCCGGCCGGTACGTTGACTGGTGTGTGTTTTGACTTTTGTTTACGATTTTACCGTGATAGTGAAAATATGTATGAGTATAGTAAAACAAGTCGTCAAAACTACTGGTCCTCGTGTTGGATGATTTGATTACTTCCTCCGCTGACGCGTCGGGAAGTTATCAAATCTAAAGTACTAAAATCAAATCTTTCAAAATAATTTTTTATTCACAACATTCCTCTATGATGTGTTGAGGTAGATAATTGTCCCCCAAAAGGTAGACAATCGTCAACCTTTAAGAAGTTTGTCTGCACAAACTTTAATTTTGAAGATTTAAGAATAACATTTTCCCGGAAAAAACACTTTTTGAAAGATTTTATTTTAGCGTTTTAAATCTGATCGCGTTAGTAGTCAAATAACTCATCACCTCGGGACCAGTAGTTTCAAGACTACATCCCCTCAAAACGTGTTGTATTTGTATATTAGCCAATGAGAAACATTGATTGTATCAATGCGCGTGCGTCACGCCGCTCAGCGACAAGCGGGATGACAGTATTAAACCAGCATTCCGGTACCTGTTACTTACTGTGCATTATTCAAATTATTATGGCAGTATAATAATAAAAATATAAATAAGCAGAATTAAACCATAAACCAGCAGAAAATAAAGTCATTAATCGGTTGTTTGTAGCTTTACAATAGTTTCTATCAAGACAATGACTGTTGTTTGTATCCATCAAATGTTAAAATAAAATTTATCATCCCTGACCCCCCAAAAAGTGCTTCCATGATTAGTATGTACTATGTCTATATCTGCGTAATAAATTTGGTTAGAAAATCTTAACAATGTTATTGTTGTTGTTTAAAGCTGTAAACACAAACAGCAACAGGAGTAGTAATGCAGTAGCCGCTATAGACTACAAGATTGTATCCAAGACGTTGACATTCTCTGGCACAACGAGAGACTTTGTCAAGGCATGTCCTGTTGAAATCATTGATGATGAAGACACAGAAGATCTGGAAACATTCTTTGTGTCGATTTCCAATGGAAATCTACACATTGATCCTGAGCGCTGGCGAGCCACAATCACCATAGTTGACGATGACGGTAGGCAATCCAAAATATTGGAACATATCTCCAAATCCAAATCAAAGCAAATGCTCGGATATATTTCTGAAAGTTTGATGACGAATCTACACTGGTGGTGCGGTGTATAAGCTTTATAACACGATTTTCAAATAAGGAGTACAAGGTCATTCAGGGGTCATTTGTGGTTATTGACCAGGCACCTACAACTGTCTTCATCTGCAAATTTCCATTACACTACATTTGTATGACTAGCACATAGCAGTGGTCATTTCCGGCCGAAGCTATTAACCTTCTGAATACACAGCTGATGATTTGCATCGATGCACTATAACTACGACCATAATATAATGCAAAGGAGAAAAGTGCGTGCAGGTTATGGCTGTAATGCCTGGTGGTTGTGGTTGAAACATTATCTACCGTTGTTACCTTATGTAACTATTAAGTTTGTTTTTATTTAATATTACATAGTACTATGTATGTACATGTACCATTATACTGTAATACAGGTCGAATTACCTGTTCCGTGAACGAGCAAACCACTCTATCCTTGGACGAAGACCAGCGTTATATACAAGTGACCTGCACAAGACCCAGCGCATCTTATGGTACTACTTTCAGTAAGTCAAAAAAACAAAAACAAAAAAACAAGAACCTATGCGACGTCATAGGTCTAATTTTACCCCCACAGAGAGCAAAAATGAAATTGGCTCTGATTTTGTAAAAAAAAATTTTCTCAAATTATGTGGCTTCTTTCAAGAAATCAGCAAAAGAATAGTTTTAACTACCTAGAGTGCTTTGACAACAAGATAACACAGCAATTGTCAATGTCAAATGGGCCCAATAGAACTCACTGGGTATTGTTCTATTTTGATGTGTTTTCAAGGTAACGAAACATCATACAAAGTGCAATCTACTATTCTTCTGATTTACTATGGAAAGGTAATAATTTGAGACCGTTTTCACTCCATGTGGAGCCAAACTTAACCATATGACGTCACAATCTTACCATATTACGCATAACCGTATGTCGTAGATAGGTCAAACTATTATTATTATTATTATTATTATTATTATTATTATTATTATTATTATTATTATTATTATTATTATTATTATCATCATTGTTATTATTATTATTATTATTGTTGTTGTTGATGTTGTTTTATTATTATTTAAGTACTAACGGCAATTTCGGAATCAGCAACTCCAGGCACAGATTTCAAAACTTACAGCACAACTTGGCGGTTCCCAGCAAACGTTAATACCATCACAGAAACTATTGATTTGCTTATTGACGACGATGAAGGTGAAGTTACTGAGACATTAAGACTGAAGCTAGTTGAACCTAACAGTGATACAGCAGTCACTGTTATTACCATTGAAATTCAAGACAATGACGGTACGTGTGATTAAATATCATGACAATATTTCAATTATTTCTTATCTTTTTTCGGATAGCTATCAAGGATCTCCTTTTCCAGTGATACTAACATTTAATATCATTATGACGTCATAATTTCAGATGCAATTATACGGGTATAATGCATGGATTGATGTGTTCTGGTTCCGTAGCGTGTAAACTGCGTTTACTGGTCCACGATTCAAAGTCCCAGTCATGGTATATTTTGAAAAAAAAAAAGATATAGACGTCTATAGGAAACATCCCAAAAGTTCGGTGACGTCATATAAAAGAAAGTACTTTCGTTAGGTTGACCCCTTCCTCTCCCTCTCTCCCTCCTACCCTCCCTTCCTTCGTCCCTCCATCCATTTCTTCCTCCCTCCATCCATCGCTGTAACGTATTTGTGAAATATTGAAATTTCCACCCTCAAAAGATCGACATTGACCAATATTTTAATCAGTTTGACAAACGTAAGCGGACTTTTGAAAGTCCGTAATGGAAAGAACTTTTATGCATATGACGTCATCGAACGTTCGGGCTGCTCAGTTAATCTGAATCCATTTTGAGAGTTACAAATTTAATATTATTATCGGTGTACTTGTTCGGGTTTACAGGTTACATTGTTGGAAGTTTTGGTTTCGATCAAGGCGCTTATGAAATTATTGAATCGTGTGGAGATCTGCGTTTTACAATCATAAGACAGGGCACAAGATCTGGAAAGGCAGCAACCCTTCGTAAGATTATCTTTGTGTTGTCTTTCCTTTTCAATGTAATATCTTAATCTGTATGTTTTAGCTCCAATAAAACAGATATCCGCACCATATAAGAGTTTGAAATCTACAAATTGTAAAAAAAACCTTAATATTTGCTTGGCGATCGCTACCAGTTCTATTGCATCTTGAAACTACTTTTAATATCGGCCTTCCAGCCTTCTGATTTCGTTAATGAAAATGACACCGACTTCAAGTCTCTTTCTATTCCCAATTTCCCGTTTCCATTTGATATACATATTAGATATTGCTTTATTTTTTGCGTACCTAATATATTATTTGTACACAGGCATAACTGCTTCAAATGGAAAAGGAACTAATGGAGCTACCTATCTAGATGACTACCTGACAAAAGAAGCTATAATTACATTCATTGAGAACCAACAACAGCAGGGGGTCTCGTGGAACATCCGAGAAGATAATGAGCAGGAAGGTTCCGAGATATTTACTTTGACTTTGAGTGAAATATCGGATTCTGGTGAAATTACCTTGGACACGGCCAATGTTACTATCAATGACCGTTCAGGTATGTAGCTTTTGTGAGCGATCGTAGTTTCATCTTGTATTATAGAACGGTTGATTACATTTATGGTGTCTTGCCCGCTAAATTTGAAATAGGACAAGCTATTATAACAATTGCAAAGGGAACACCAACACAAGAAAAGAACAAAGAGGTGCTAGATAAAATTTTCAAAGGATACACTTTATGTTCTCCTTTGGATAGTCGCATTGTTACTCGGAAGAATTTATCAAGTTATACAATCATAAAAGTAACAAACCTCTTATCATTAATGAGATATACGCCTTCCGTCAACGAACCGTCAGGATAAACATTTTTGAGCTATTGTATATTGCTTGATAGGTAGATGTTCGTAACAAAATTGCCTTTGAAAGATCATGAATACTGATTACGAGTTGGAGGAAAATAATTGACATACCAAGTTATTACAATGACTCACCATTTATGTTTTTACTCTCCTTTGTTCCTGGTTTATTGCCTTGTTTTTCATACATTTGTCATTGTCCAAAATTCCACCTGGCCGGCACCTCATGAAAGCGATGTTACCACAGAAGCGTTGACTCTGTGCATATGACTGCATTGACATATATCTTAATTTGGTATTCTTTTTAATTACCCAAAATATTTTGCTTTATAACCGACTGTAAACTATTGAAGAAATGATAAACACCATCATATGCCTCATTCGTAGTGCAATCCAAATGAAAATATTCCGTTCCGTTCTTCGGTTCTTTTATAGTAAGCTATGCCGCACAAGATAGTCAAATAACCTTTGACGAATCATCGGGAACCCAGCCTGTTTACTTCATTAGAACCGGAGATTTATGCAAGATTGATGAGATTGGTACGTATTATAACCTTCGTCCATTTAATCTTCGGCACATTTGTATAGTACTAAAGTTAAGTATAAATTACTCGTCGCTATAACGTCATATTGTACGCGCGCCCTCGCGAGATCGGGCTATTGCATTTTTAATCTCCAACACAGGGTGTTGATTTCAAATACAGTCACCAATTCAGGTAGCATCATATGAAATTCGCACTCCATGCGTGGAATATTAAATTTTAAATGGAATAACCCATCAGTATTAAGAGGACATGCAGCCACAATTGATCTATTTAACGGTTTCGTAGGACAGATGTTTCAAATGGACAAATCATATATTAAAATGTTTAAATGAGTCTTGATAATCCTTTCTGCCATGTTGGCAAATTTGTACCCTACGATTTTAGGGGTGTCCCCTCTATCCCTCTATCTATGGTTGATACAGTGACCGTGTCATGTAAATGTTACTACATTTTGAAATGCAATTCTATAATATAGGTACACAATTTTGAGATAGCATATTATTCTTACACATATTGTTAATTTTCCGTGTTTAACAGTGGTGGCAACCAGGCCCGGTACAGCGCGACCAACCTTAGACTATCTAAGTATCCTTAGTCGAATTGTTGTGTTTGGTGTTGGGTCTGACAAAGCATCAGCTGCCTTGACCATCGTCGATGATGATGCTGTAGAAGAGTTGGAATCATTCACCATTGGAATTCAAAGTCCTTACACTCAAGATGTAGCAGTAACAACCGTGAACATACAGGATAATGATGGTATTTAAAAAAATAAATTTGATATTATGTTAAAGGAGAAAGTACATGTTATATATGTACAGTAACCTCGTTTACATTTTATATCGGTCGAGAATTTGGGTCTTCAATATTTGATCGTACCGTGAAATTTCATTAAAGGAAAGAAGAACCACCAGCACAAGTTTCTTTGAATTTACACATTCTGGGGTCAAATGTCACATTAAGGTCAAACTACACCAAGTGGTTGCCAGAAATGTTTGTTCAAACTTTGATCAAACCTTTGACCAAATTGACCCCTGTAAATGATTAGTGACCTTTTCCTACCTCAATTGCTATCACCCATTTTGTATACGAATGATATGAGTGTGCTTTGCCCTCCCCAAGTGTTACCAAAAGTCTCAATCTATGGGTCTAGCACACCAACTACCAATAGCTATAATACGCCACTAAAATTGACACAGAAAATCCATTATGCTTACTTGTAGGTCATGTAGGCTTTGACAAGTCAACATACAGCGAAGTGGAGAGTTCGGGGGCTGTCATTCTAACGGTTATAGTTGATAGTTCCATTACACCTGCAACAGTTGGTAAGTTGATGTGTCAAATTTAAAATAATACTGTAATAATAATAAACTATACAATATTATCGTTGTGATGTACTCGTACTGACTTCTTCATAATAAATACGAAGTTTCTAACGCAGAGGGCGCCTATTAACCATGTGACAGAAACGGTATTGTACTGCTGAATATTACAAAACATTGCCCTCTACTCTCCGTGTATTTCGCAGAGTCGATACTTCATCGCTGAGACACGAGTGGATTGTATATAACCAATGAGTCAAGTTGTCTTTTTCCAAAACATTATAAACCGTGCTGCCTCATTGGCTAGAAGCACGTCACTCAGCGATAGAGTATAAATTTAGCTTGAGACATTACAAAAATACTATTGTGTGTTATTTCAAATCCACTCAACTTATATGGCTAAGTGATAGAACTTATGGTCAATGGTTTTATCGCAAAGCGATATAGTCAGATAAATTACTATTCCTATTACCGAGAATCCCGCACATTTTTACATTAAAAATGTGTAAAAGAAAACCCACACATCCACATTTCACCTACAGACATGCACTCTTATATCATGGATATTTAAAATATCGACATATGTTTGTCGATGTGTTATCATACCAAGTCCCGACAAGATCGGTATAAAAATACTCAATCAGACATTGGAGGAGGGGGTATAGGATGTGTCATCTGACACATTAACACCTTTGTGAATGTCCTTGTTAGAGCTGAAGCACAGGAAGTAACATACACAAACAACATACAAATAAATTAAAAGTAAACAAAATAATTTTAGAAATATTGCTTTTTCTAGTAACACAAAGATTAATTGGTGTGAGTAATATCAGATTTTAATACTTCCTCGCTAAAGTATCGAAGCCCGCTATAATTACATAAAAACAAGCAATACTAAATAGCTTCATTTTTAGGAATGTTTCATACGACTGTTTTATACTAACTTTATGTTAAGGGGCCAAGTGGACTTACGGTCTTCTTGCGCTCAGATCTTCAAATAAAAAGATTACTTTGCGTCTGACATCCTGTCAACCAGATTGAAAATGCCTTGATGCGCAGGTCAGCAATAAATCACACCGCGCCTTTGCCCTGACGTCAGACGCAAACTAGACTTTTTAATTCGGTCTCAGATAATACCTATGTGAGAAGTACGATATCATTTCTTTAACATTTGTATTTGGAATATAACCATGATAACCCCTTGCCAGAATTGTTCTCAAACTAACTAAAACGTTTTATGCCACCAATCTGCTACAGAAGTTCAAACGGTTGACGATAGTGGCACTGCTATAGGGGGAAGCGATTATACGCCAATAAGAACAACTATAGATTTCAGTGCCTCTGATACATCTAAGACATTTTCTGTGCCAATATTGGATGATGGTGAGACGGAAGATGACAAAACATTCACTGTGGCTATTGTTAGTACGACATCAGGTGTGGCATCTGGAATAACGGAAACCATTGTTACCATTGTGGACGATGATCAACATACAGGAGGTATGAAATAGGCTAAAAAACCCGAAAATAACAGTTGTTTTCTTCGGAAAGGTTTTATTACTGATGTGTCTTTATTTAAACACACAATTCTACACAAATCATAATGATCACTAGCCCTGAATAAATTAATATTGATGTCTTATGACGTGACGTGACTCTGACAGATATCTCTGACATTGATTTAATCGAGTCAACAGGGAGTCAAGTTAACAAAGTACAGACTTGACATTTAATATGGAATATTTTTCGCAAAATTCCAAGACTAGTCTGGACGGAGTCTGCATAGACCGCTCGGGCTAAATATTAATTGGGGTGTGTCGGGAGATGCTGTAAAATAATTGTTTGATTGATAATGTGCTTTCCATATGTTTACAGTATGTTGCTCATAATGTAGTGAATTTGCCTAAAATGGCGGGTTTAGGGAGGCTGAATTTGAGCTTTGTGGGGGACATAATTTCGGACTTTATGCAACATGGTTCTGTTATTATCGAATTTATAGGGTTTGAGGTGATATTTCTTAATCTTCGTCAGTAACTGGCATTAATCAGAGCTGAAATACACTTACAATGTACCAGGTTTTTGAACAGGGGAGGAGCGTAAAATATGGCTCTTAAAACCTGTACGTACTCAGAAAGTTTGAATGTTTCTGGGGTCAAATGTTATAAACGTACGGTACAAAAACAACTGTGCGGATTCCTGGTTGTCCAATGAACTCACACTGTTTCTTTGTGTACAGTAAGTTTATAACATTTGGCCCCAGGGGATCATTCAAACTTTCTGAGTGCGTACCAGTTTTAAGAGCCATATTTTTTTAAAGCTCCTCCCACTTTCAAAACTGGTAGATCAAAGGTGCATTTCAGTTCTGACGAACACTTATTGGTATTTAAGTTCAGTAAAAATCGCCTCAAACCTCAATAAATTGATAATATCAGAATAATGTTGCTCAAATTCAGAAATTTTACCCCCACAAAAATCAAATTCAGTCTCCTTAAATCCGCCATTTTAGGCTAATTCACTTCATTATGAGCGCCATAATGGAAACTAATGGAAAGCATATTTTCTGTCAAACAATTATTTTACACCATCTCCCGACACACCCCAATTATGTTTATGCAGACCTCTACAAGACCAGTCTTGGAATTTTGAGAAAAAGTATTCCATATTAAATGTCAAGTCTGTAATTCAATATTAATACAAAACAGGATTCTTTTTTGCATTGCTTGTAGGCAAGTAAGTAGACCATCCCGCATTCTTGGTATGGCAGAATATGTGAATAATTCGTTTCAAATACTGGATTTTGCTTTAAAAAATATGTAATGGTAAGAATTAAGCAAATGTTACCTTTTGTATTTATCATTAGGCATCTCATCGAATATTATCATCTGGATCGTTTCTGGATCTGTCACAGTCGTATTCATTCTTCTGGTCATCGGTATCTGCGTGTGTGTGTATGTTATCCGTAATGGCACAAACCGAACGACTGCTTCATCTATTGCTCCTCCCAGAGAGCAACTTCAAATGAGTTTGTTTAATCAAACATATACGCAATCACGCATGTATTTGCCAAATCGATACACCGATTTATATTATAATTAATAGCGTGATTCATCATTAGCCGGCTGCCCTGGTTTTCCCTGTTTGTAAAGTGTGTTTTTGCAAATATCGTGGGATTGCAAAATTAAATTCTTCACTACAACCCGGACACTAAAAGGTGATGGCAATGCATTTCTCACATTTACGAACCTAGCTGCTACCGCATAATTATTATCAAGTTAAAATAGGCTTTAAACGTCAAGGTTAATAACACCAAAAACACATGTTAGTGTCCGGGTTGAGAGAAGGTTTTAATTGTGCAATCTCAAAATATTTACAAAGACACACTTTACACGCCGCGAATATTATATAGTAGCTCGAATTTATTTGTAACTCGGATTGCTTTTACTTCCCGCAAAATGCCGATAAATTAACAACTTTACCCGACTTCTAAAACTAAAATTACGTGACATATGTTGAGATACCCTGGGCAGCCACTCCATAAAAATAGAGTTAGGACATATCTTTGTAGTATGGTGAAGGTAGGGGCAAAACTGAAAGGAAACAGAATAACAGATGAAAGCTTTTTAAATGTACTGATTCTAGGAGGTAATACTACCGATGAGCTCACTGTCAGTTGTAGGTTGTCTAGACTGGATGACTTAGAATATTCACTACCGTAAAACCTCTTCTACAAGCATATAAAAGTGCTTTTGGTGAAATCTAAATTAATCCAGGCGCCATCCTTCGACAGAGTTATAACATTATGGAGTTTGAGCAAATAAATAACCGATACATGCTTATGGAAACAAGTTTTATTGTAAGTCCAAACTATTGTATTGGCGTATTTTCGGCTGTGTCGTATTAATGTTGCTTTCATCAAAAACACTACATGCTTATAAACGATGTTTTACGGTATTTTATTTAGGTGGTGGTAACGTAGAAATAAGTATGAATAATTAAAGTCTGACAGACGTATCCATGAGTAGATTTACTACATTAAGAATTTAAGACACTATCAGTGATCCCACCGAAAGCGTACAAATATTTTTGTGGAAATAGCTTAAAATTGAGGAAAAGTCGATAAAATTGTCATTGGATAGATTCTCATGTGAACAAATTACCAACAAGGAAGAAAAGAGCTGTGTAGAAAGCCATGAGGAATCATTCAACTGTGTAGCTACAAGTGTCCGTACGACAGACTGTCGACTAAATATTGACTAAAAGTCACTTGCAGTATATGATAGAAGATATTATATTCTTCATCATAATGCTAAAATCGACTGATTCTGATATACAAAATCACTGACAGTGCTCTTAAATGACTTTATTAAATCATAATAAATGAATCCCTAAATAACTTTGTATTATTGTACATAATACGTTTTTTTCTTTTTATCGTAAAATCATTTGTTTGGTATTCATGTGGTAGTCATGGGTATACGTATCACTTACCACATTTAACAGTTTCCACCTTCTATGATCTAAAACATCGGTGATGAAGCACTCCACCATTGTTGGACGATTAAATGCAGAAATAATCACTTTAAATCATACAAAATCACTTCCCTTCCCCCATTCAGCCATGATTTTACGATTGTCCCGACACAGCAGAAGAGCACGTGAAAACATCATAATCTCCCGGGGCACAGATCAGCTCACATATATACTGCCACACTAATCGTGACGATGCAACTTTGTAAAATCAGCGCGACTGATGATGATCTCAAATGTCCCAAGCAATGTTAGCCGTTCATGTAAACAAACTGTGTGAGGGCGCCAGGACAATTTTACGTTAACAAGTAACAAACGCAAGGCGCATGTGCGAGCCGGGAAATTCAAGCTTGTTGTAGGCTCGGTCCCTACACATGTACACACATACTCACCGTATATGACACGTTTGCAACGCCCCGACTCAGGTGTCAATTTGTGGATTAAATTAAATAAAATTAAATATCTTTTTTTCTATATGTCCGTTTCTCCGTCTCCCGGGGAATTGACTTGAAAACACTATGAGGATTACTCAGTTAATTTTTGAGGACACAAATCATGAAATTGGTGGTGTACGGGAATTTTGTTATGGCTAAGTTTTAGGCCAAAAAATATGATTTTTTCGGATTTTTTTTGACTGAAAATTCGACCCTTTCTCGCTTATCTGATGAATTTTCAACTTCTTTTTGACATATGTGCTAGATATGACTTTGGTGTTTATATTCCCTTAAGTAATTGTTGTAATTTTGCTTAGTTTTATAAAAAGAAGTGATTTTCTGCATGGAGTTGTTTTGATATTCGGCTTTGTTTACGTTTCAAAACCAAAACTGAATTTCCCGGCTCGCGCATGCGCCGTGCGTTTGTTACTAGTTAAATTTTACGGCGGTGAAGTCGATGTCAGGTGGTGCATAACACGCTGAGGCAAATTCCGTTACAGTATCTTCTAAATTTGACGTAGTGGTTGTATGGTGGCGTAGTGATAGTAAATTATTATTATAACTAATGAATAGCGCCATTAAAATGTGATTCAATTTCATACGCTCCATGCTATTAAGTGCTGGCCAAGAACTGCTTGTGCAGTAGTTATGTAATGTAAGCGTAATAGTTAGATGAATACTTTTCTAAATGCACTGGTTCTAGTGTGTAATACTAAGGTTACAACTGTTGGCAATGTTTTGGTTTAGGTACTGTCAACATACAAGTAATCATTAATAACATAGGTAGGTCGTAAAGACATAAGTAGATGAGGTACACTTTAATTTGAACATTAAATTAAAGGCACTATTAGTGATCCCACCAAAAGCGTTAACAGATTTAAAATTGTGGGAATAACTAAAAAGTTAAGGATAAATATTGAGCAAATAAATAACCGACCTGTAAAAAAATAGCAAAAATAAGAAAATACAGGGTGAGTAAAAAAAACTGCAATAGAGCAAAGAATCGATATTTATGTAAGAACCAAGTTGAACTTTCCCAATATTGAAAAATTTGATAAATGCCACATTCAATGGCCACCTTCTGTAAAAATATGAAGTGAATCGCGACTATCGTTTAATTTGTATGAGTCCTTTTGCTGCCATACCCAATTTCGTTATTTGTTCACGAGGTACCATGTATTTTGAATGAGAGCACACAGTGCACGGTAAAGGCACCAGATCTGAAACTAACTTTAACTTAAATAAGGTTGATTTGTGCGTTATTTTACATACTTTTTTTTCTGTTCAAACAAACTTTCTAACATTACTTTAGGTCCTTCATACCTCACTCGACTCCAACTCAATCCCAATATATCCATCTTCTGGATATTTTGTAATTCACTCCACTTCAATTTGCGCGCATATCATTTTGACATTTGAAAAACCAGCCTACAAATTTGTATGTTTTTGATAGAGTATATACATCTTTAAAGTAAAGGTAAAATTAAAATAACAACAAATAATGTTTCTTCTCCTTAATCAAGACCAAGAGCAATAACACTTTGGGTGCTCCATTTTATTTCAATGCCAATGAGGTTAAGAATCTATTTTACACAGAGTGGGCTGACATTCAAATTTTAGATGTCTCTTGGACAAACATTAAAATTGGGTAGCGCTTTTAAATGTGTCATAAAAACAAAACGGTAAATGTTAATTCCTTATTTTTTTCACACAAGGTCACTGATGATATACCATATATAAAAATGTTTAAAACCCTACAAGGTTCAACTCAGTTCTTAAATAAAATGGATTATTTTCTCTATTGCACTATTTTTTTTTACTCACCCTGTAGCAGTTTAGAAAAATTTGAAACTCCATTCACTTGCGTGTACCTCCAAGTGTCTGTATAGACTATTGGCTAAATTACTTAAATATTACATTCAGTAATTAGGTTGCTTTCGGTCTCATTACTTACAGGGTGTACTAGCACACCTATATACAGTAATATAACAACTTAATATTTGGTTATTTTGTAGATTTACTAATAGTGCCTTGAAATAAGCTAATAGTGTGACTTTAGCAATCATCGTCGGCAGAGTTGAAGACCATCATATTAAGTGAAGATTATATAGTTTTGCAGGAGCAGGATTTTTCTGTTTTATGAATCCGTTCATTTACCAAAGATAGTATGGTTATATTGGAATATAATAATAATTGCTGCAAATAAATTTTATGAAAACAAACAAAAGAAATATGATTAATTAAAGTTGAATATCGTAAGTGCATATCCTAATTTTGCTATGAGTGTAAGACCGCCGCTTACTCGATTTTAGCACATTGCACGAACTTTAATTGTGAGTTTTCAAAAATATTTTCAAAATTCATTAACTTCCAAAATTCGCCCAACATGTCACTTCCGATGGTTTTTGCCCTCCATCCACGACATGATTGCAAAAGTAAGTTGTTATTCATTGTACATATTTTTTTTCTACAAGTATATAATCAAGTTATTATTATTATGGGTGTAATATTATATATTCATATTGTATCACGTATCATGTTCTCATCTTCCATTATCTGAAACAGCATTCGCTGATGAAGCACACCGCCAATTTAGTCGCCAAAAATCCTAGAAATGGTCCGACCATAAAAGGCGCGAAACGAATGTGTAGATTACTTCATAATAATTGATTGGTTGATAGGTGAACTGTAACTACCGCTTGCACATCAAGTAAATATTTCACATTTGCTGTTGAAAACTACGTGGATTTCTTTAGACTTACTTCATTTCCGAAACAGCTCTGTACTCACAGACATTGTTTGCCAAAATATACATACATTTTATTGAAAGGGGGATAGACATTTTACAATCTGTGTCCATTGAGGTTTGATCAGCTTTGCCTATAACATTTGAGCACCAAAGCTTCAGTGTTTCTGATTGTAGGCGTGGCTTGTAGATGAACACTTTTAGAATCTCTGTAGGGGTAAAAACACCGTGTGCAAATTACTCAAACTCAAGCAGGCAGGTCATAGAAGAACCTGGCGGGGAACCTGGTTGCTTTAGCTTATGATTAAATGTAAACGGCCTGGGTTAGAGTCCCGGTGAGACTAAGATGGTTTTCTTTCTGATCGTCTTTATTTCCAATAAACGGATTGTCTGACAACATTTGTAGCACATATAGAGGATCCCAAAACAACAACATCAAATCAGAAATCAAAACTACATGTATTCCACTTTGAAAATGAATTGGGCAAATCATTTTTTAAATTACATACACGAATTGCGTCATATTTGATGCCACTAACTGCTTACTGTGTTCAAAAAATGTAAACATCTCAATAAAAGTAACTAACCCCCCTTAAATAATGGCTATTCAAAACGGACTATTGTATTACAAATCTGTAAAATGCGTTGGAAGCAGGATTTATTTCTGCGCATTTTGACACCTAATTTAAAACAATAGCCCAGGAAACAATAAAACACCGGTCAATTCAATGTAGTGAGGTCCAGATTTGAAAGTTGCACTTGTAACAATACAAAAACACTCAGATATCATTACACAGATTTCCTTCCATTATATTAAATACAAATAAATAAAATTTACTGCAACTTTCAAATCTTGGGTTACATTGATTTTACGCTGTGACGTCAATATTTAGTCAACTTTCTTTTTCCCCCGTGAGTGGGGGTGTCTCGTTGTTGTTGATGTTGTGATGTGACACGAAGGCTGCTGTGATGTGATCTCAGTGATTCGCTATGACAATACAATGTTCAAAGTAATATCTTATTGTATCAGGGTACCTTACAAAAACTATGCAATACCCTGTAGTACCGCTCAGACTTCTGATATAAGTAATACAATTCAAAATTCAAAATTGCTTATTATAAATTACATTTATATGTCTATTATTGTGACTATTATTTAAATTCTAAAAACACATCAAAGGGGGCATATTCTAAATAGACTGGTTTTATTTTGGAAATATGTGCTTAGTTAAGCATCATGCGGCAAGTTCGCGTAAAAGCTGGCAACCAAATCAGTTTGGTTAATTCGGGTATGCTGAATTTAAAAAAAAAATGTCTGCCAAACTATATTGTAACCCCGTGACCTTTAAAAAGACCCCAAACCCCAAATCACTAAAAAACATGTCAAATTATTTGCCTGGGTCTAAGGATCGCAAAAATGTAACATAGCGCGTAGGACATATCAGTTTCAGTTTCAGTTTATTTCACCTTTACACAATTATTACAGAGTAAAGCAGAATCATATGGTAGGAAACCAAACAGAGCAGAGCTCGACAATTTTTGGCCACCCTTTACAATATTAAGTTAAACATTCAGGACGAAACACAATCAAAGACGTATGAGGACATAATTATGTGCAGACAAAGACCGGACAGGACACGTGAGACAGACAATGTTGGCTATGGTTTAAGATTACCTATTATACATAATAGTAATAATAATTTTAAAATTACATGATGAAACATTACACAAACTAACGAGATTATTTATAACGAGATAATAACTCAGATTTGTACTTATTTTTGAAGCTTGTCAGAGTAAGTGAATTTTGGTATTTAAACTAATATTGTTCCATAGTATAGGCCCTTGTCGTCTAACAGAGTTATGGGCTAAATCATTTTTAAACTGATGAGCTCTATACATTTCCGATGACCTAGTATTATATGCATGAATCGTACTAGCTTTAATAAAATAATTTGAAAAAATATCTGGTAAAAGATCATTATAGAATTTATACATGAAAATTGCTTTCTGCAGTTTGTGGATATCATAGACTGTGAGACTATTGAATGAAGCAAAAAGGGGCGGAGTGTGGGCAAGAAAGTGAGAATTTGAACACAATCGAATTATTCGCTTTTGCTTAATGTGAATTTTGTTTAAGTTACAGTTATTTTGATCAGCCCAAATAATATTACAATAATTAATGTGTGGCAAAACCAAACTTATATATAATGTAAACAATGTTTTTAAAGGTATGACATGTTTAAGCCGAAATAAAATACCAGAATATTTGGACACAATATTAGCTATATATGTTGTGTGGTGGTTCCAAGTAAGGGACTCATCCAGTGTGATTCCAAGGAATTTAATAGAAGAAACCTTTGAAATTGATACATTGTCAACATATATGGCTGAGTTGTGATATCTTCGATTGCTAAATCTGTTTTTAAAAATAAGGTATTTTGTTTTATTTATGTTGAGTGATAATTTATTTGCCTTAAGCCAGTTGGAAATGTTACATAATTCTTGATTTATTGTGTTGATAAGATAGGTAAAGTCTTTATGGGAAGCCAAGAGATTAGTGTCATCTGCGAAAATTATAAATTTGAAAAACTTTGAGGCGTAAACAATATCGTTCAAATATAGGATGAAAAGTAAAGGACCTAAAATTGAGCCTTGAGGAACGCCGCAAGTTGAATGAATTAATGATGATTTAACGTTATTAAATGAAACATATTGTGGCCTATTCATGAGGTAGTTCCTGAACCACTCGAAGGCAACGCCGCGTACACCGTAATGAGTTAGTTTGGATAGAAGAATGTCATGGTTTAGCGTGTCAAATGCCTTCGAGAGGTCCAGGAAGATACCAACACTGTGCTGATTGTTATCTAAGTCAGTGACAATTTTGTTGTATGCATCCATAATAGCCATAAAAGAAGAATGTTTTGGGCGAAAACCAAATTGAGATTGATGCAAAATATGTAAACTTGAAATAAAACCATATAATCTATTGTGCACAACTCGCTCAAGAATTTTCGAAAAAACAGGGAGGACGGATATTGGCCTATAATTGCAAAATTTGTGCCGGTCATCGTTCTTGAAAATAGGAAAGAGGAGAAGCTATGATTGTGCGTACGTATCTAACAATATCGGGTTGTATTTCATCAAAGCCACTACTTTTACCCGATTTGAATGAACGGCAGAGATCTATTATTTCCTCTGGGTCAGTTGGAGTAAAAAACAGAGAATTATTTGGGGAATTAATGTTGTGCAGAAAAGTATGAAAATTTGCACCAGGAGTCTGGATTTTGCGAGCTAGGTTAGGACCAACATTAGCAAAATAAGAATTGAATTTATTTGCTATTATGTTTTGATCTATTATTTGCTCCTGGTGAGCATTATCATCATAGAAAAATGACGGTAGGGGGTGTTTATTATTGCGACCGAGAATATCATTTAGGGTATTCCAAATAAGTTTAGTGTTATGTTTGCAATTTTCGAATTTGTTCGCATAATGATTCTTTTTTGCGGTTCGTATAAGGGTAGTAAGTTTGTTGCGGTAAGAAATATAAGCATTTTTATTGCTTGGTGAAGGATGACCAATATATTTTCTATACAGCTTTTCTTTCCTATGAATTGATTTGAGAATTAAAGAAGTGATCCATGGTTTACGTGGAATATGCCGGTTACGTGAATTTCTAGTACCACGTGCCTTAACGGGAAAATGAGTGTTATAAATACGAAGGAATTTACTAACAAATGCTTCGTACGACCCCCGGGGGGGGGCACTTCAATTTGAAATGGATATAGGTGTAGGGCTGGCGCTTTCGCACTAAGGGGCATTCGGTGAGAGCAACATGTAAAAAATATGGGGTCATTGGGTGAGAGCATGATTTTTGGCATTCGGTGAGAGCAAATGTAAAAAATATGGGGTCATTGGGTGAGAACATGACCTTTTTTTAAATGTAATCTTTGGGTGAGAACCAAAACAGCGCCACAAAAACCTCGAAAATCGAATTTCTAGTTCTAAATGGCTTCAAATTTCTTTATTTTTTCAAAATAAGTAACAAAATCAGTGATAAATGAAAGTTGCTGTTCAAATTGAACTTGTAAGGGTCTTTGGGTGACAGATCAAATGGAAAAATAGGGGTCTTCGGGTGACAGAGCGCGGAGCGAGCATGTGTTCGTAAAAAAATATGGGGTCTTTGGGTGACAGCGATGCTGAAAAGGGGTCTTAACAGCCCTACATACGCGTCACCTCCAAAGTTGGAGTGCCCCCCGGGGTACGACCCATCAGCAGATGTCATATCAGTGACAAACTTCCAATCAATCAATTTCAAATGATTATAAAAATGTTCAATTGAACTTTGGTTATAAGTGCGAGTAGTGCCGATGTGTGGTTGAATAAAACGAAGTGGCATTGATTTTGTACATTGGAAGATTGGAAAATGGTCAGTTAGACCTATTGTCTGTCCAAATAACTTAGACACCCGGTTTTTAGGATATATTTCGAAAAGTTTTTACTTTGGCAAAAAGTCATGAAAGAAAAGTTGTTAAACACGGTCAGACCTAACAGAAATTATTAGTAAAGTGATGACAAAATATTCTTCCTTGTCTACTTTTATTCAATTTTGACCGATTTACAGCAAGATATCTGGGTCCAGCCGAATATTCCTAATGACTTGAAACTTTTGATGGGATAATCTATTTACAGTAAGGGGTGTTTGAACATTGTAATCATGTATATTGATCAGTGATGCCACCCTTTTTTCTTTGATCCTTTTACTAATTCACAATAATGGCGGTCTACTCAAATGCATTCAACAAAAGCATGTTTGCAATCTACCGCGTGAGGTCGTTTCACACGCATAACAAATACACTACGATCAAATAGGTTGATGACAATATTTGATTGAATGGACTGCACTGTGCCATGATTTCGGTGAAGGACACAGGTTCAAATCCTTTGTTTGGAGCCAATCAATAAGTTCATGCATAACTCCAAAGATGTCACAGTTGGTGCATTATAACAAATGATAGGGCAAGTTACTATGCGTCTGGAGTGTATTGTGAATTATACTCCTCACCAATAACATCAGAACATTCATAGGGTATACAATTTGTGTTTTCTTGGAATTGGGCCAAGCCAAAAGCATGCACAGAACAAGATTCAAATACCGCGCCGAATTGTTGTAATTGGTTGAGGGACAGCTGGGATCACGGAGTTAATACACTAAGAATAAATATCCCAATTAGAAACACTGTCTGCATTTTATGAACTGAATTATATTTTTCATTTTTATAAAATGTTTTTGGTGAGCAGTATAACTAATTTACTATTCATCCATTCACTATCCAAAATCACAATACCTACAAATCTGTATAATAAGACCTTCCAAAATAATGGTACCCAACTTCTACCGGATTATTTTTAAAGTGTTGAGAAAAAGCTTCCAATTTCAATAGAATTTCTGGTAAACTCTCACTCAATGCTTTGGAAACACAAAAATCCTGTTAGGTCTCAGCGAATGTTAACACTTTTCTTTCATGACTTTCTTTGAAAGTGGATATTTTTTTCAAATAAGTAACAAAAACTGGGTGTCTAAGTTAATTGGACAGACAATAGTCCATACAGGACCAACGCAATATGTAGCACTATTATCAACGCCGTCAGGCGTTGGTCCTTATAGATTGGTGCTCTACCCCCAGCAGCGCAATCGAATTACCATAAGCAGTGACCAGAACCAACCCAGTTAATGACAACGTAATAACTCCAAATATGGTTGGTAACCCCGCCCATTATTTAACCGCATCTGTTATGTAACTGGGACGAGTACGCTAGTCATCTCAATCGATTGATTATGAGATTGCATGGATCAAAACACTTCACACTTTTGAAGTAGCTGGGTTTCGACCAGTGTAGGCCTAAATCGTGATATCATATTGATTTATTTTGTAAAATCAGTGTTGTTATTTTAGTCTGGCTCTATTTTGGAAATGTGCTTATTTAAGCATCAAGCGGCAAGTTCGCGTAAAAGCTGGCAACCAAATTGTTTTGTTTAATTCGGGTATGCTGAATTCAAAACTTTGGTCTACCAAGCTATATATATATTGGAACTCCGTGACCTCCAAAAGACCCTCAAACACCCTACATGCTGATGTCATAGGGGGGGGGGGGGCAAAAATGCTCCAAATTCACTAAAAACGTGTCAAATTATTTGTCTGGGTCTAAGGATCACAAAAGTGCAACATTATTGCGCACGTAGGACATATTGAGTTTTGAGGTTCGACAGGTCCAAGGTCAATTTGCACGCTAGGGGTGAAAAATTAAAAGTTGCTCCGATTTTCGAAAAATGGATGCAAACTGTTCTTCAAGTTCAAGGGATTCTTTGATTAATCACTCAATCGTTGGTTCATTCAACCAACGATCCGTCCAATAAGTATTCAACAAACAATCAAGAAAACAATCAGAATCATTATTGAATTGATTGATTAATCAATTAATTGATATGGTCATCCAATCAATCAATATAATAATATAATATAATAGAATCACAATAACTTATTAGATTGATATATCGATAATAGTCAGTCAATTATTGAACTACTCATCAAGTATCAATCAATAATCATTCGTTCGATCAATCGATCAATTATTAACAAATTACATTGTAGTCTCGCAATTAATGTACCGTATCTTGGTGTTAAAATATCAATCAATTAAGTAATCGAGTAGTCAAGCAACCACTCAATTTATAATCAGTCTCTCAATTGTCTCTTCATGGTCTTACACTAGGATCCACAACATGCTCATCTATAATTAATAAGGGCACAATTCTTTAACCCCAATGCATTTGTATAGTCATTGAATGACCTTTGAAAATTTGGATACAAAACTCATACTCTGAAACTTGAGGTCAAATTTGCACTATTGAGTATTTAATTGAGGTTATTGAACTATGTCATTAGGATGAGGCCATTGTGGTCCATAGTGTTAGATCTGGCAATCTCAATCAGTCAGCCAAATAGTTATTGACCGCTCATAACTTCATCAATCTCAAATTAATCAGTCTCTCAATCAACCAATCTACCAATCATTCATTCTATAATTCAATTACAAATTGCATTCCTTTATAATTCATATGCATGATAATCATTCATTAGTGACTGATTAAGCATCAATAATCATTAATACTCTGGTTCTGATATGATTAGTCTTTGATCTAAAAATCTCTAAACAAAAAAGTAAGCAAGCAAAAATGAAAGAAATCATAATTTCACGATATAAGCTATAGAAGCCTGATCAATGGCAATATATAAATCAATCAACGAAAATAAAATAAATAAATGAATAATTAATGAACACACATTAATAATAAAACATAAATGATGATACATGAAATAAATGTAATTATAGGCCCGTATTAAATAATGAAAGAAAGAAAGAGAGAAGGAAAGAAAGAAAGAAGGAAAGAAAGAAAGAACTTGCTGAACTTCTTTTTTTTTCAAGAAAAGGAATTAAAGTAAATAAATGAGTGAAACCCAAAGTTTTTATGAAGCGTGTGTCCTCCAATTCTATATTTTTCTTAAACATGTTAAACGAATAGGTCAACTATCCCAATTAATAGAGGTTGCGCATATGACGTATCATACCGTAAATATGGCGGTATACTCAAATCCATTCAACAAAAGCATGATTGCAATCTACCGAGACAGTTCGTCTCACACACATAACAAATGCACTACGATCAAATAGGTTTATGACAACATTTGATTGAATGGACTGCACTGCAATCAATAATTTCAAGCACAACCTCTATACAAAAATAGTAAGGAACCGAGGTTAACCAGGACAATATTAAATGTAGTGATGACAAAAGGAATTGATTGTGTGCAACCTACAGGTCAGTGAACTGAGGGTAAGAAGAAAACCGAGTATTATAACAGGATTAACACATGCAACTGAAGAGGGTTAATAATCAATTTTGTTACGCAATACTGGTGTCAATTCCAAGCTGGAAGCTAGTGTTCTGGTAGCAGGTAGGCAAGCCACACCTACTGACAGCTATTGATGATATTTAGTCAATCGGATTGGCTGAATATCATTAGTAGCTGTCAGTAGGCGTGGTTAATCAGTTTGAGATTTCCCTCGACTTTCCAGGTCAGGATATGTCTAATCTAGAAGGACCCACGCCTGACGGCGTGGACTATCGTACTAAATGGAGCGTGGTCCTCCTTGAAGGACTAGTTAGACCCACTACACACACACCTGATTTGATTTGATGGGTAAGAACATTCGTAAAAATATTATCAATCAAAGTTGCAGTAGTAGGTGTCACTCTGGTGGGTCTATCAATTAATGGATACATACTATTATTATGAAATGTTTCCAGAAAATTATTAATAATATCATTTTCACTGTGTTGTAAAAGATCTAAATTGAAATCACCGGAAATATAACAATTTTTTTTTTCAGCAGAAATAGTGTTGAGGCTATGATCAAGATCGGTAATAAATAAATTAACATCAGTTCTGTGTGCACGATAAATTGAACCAATAATTGTATTCTTGGTGGTGGGACTCAGGATTTCGACAAAAACCGATTCTGAATGTGGCAAATCAATGTCAGTTGTACAAAGTTTCAAATCATCTCTGATACGGTAAGAAAGTGAGCTGTGGACATAAATAGCCGCTCCACCACTTTTCCTCTCCTTTCTTGGGGCACTTAAAAGAATATAAGTTTCAATATCAATTACATTAGAGTTATCTTCATAAAACCAAGTTTCAGATAAAGTTATTACACTGAATGTATGATTGAAACTAGCGATAAAATTATGTATACTATCAAAATTTTTGTTAAAGCTGCGAGTGTTAAGATGTAGAACAGAAAAGTCATCATTACATAATCCAGTCATATCATTTTTATCAAGTACATATCTACATGAAGTTGTGACATTATAATCATTTAGATGTCTAGAATCATGAGTTGAATGGAGATTTTCTTCGAACAAAAATGGATTCAATCTCATACCCATCAAACGATTATAATCGATGGAATTACCATGATAATATATTGAGAACCTAAATTCATCATCGTCTACATAATGGTTAAATGGAAATAAATCACCTGTACAGTTGAAACATAACCAATCATCATTATCCCTTATTTCTGTGTAAACGCATCTAGTATGGTAAAATGAATTACATAGGCAACAGAAAATATTAGACTGATGGGGTAGGATGTTTCTGTGACAGGAGTTGCAGTTATTTAACATAATGAAATTCAACCTGAGACAACACATTATTCATTATAATAAACATACAGTGTATACAATAGAGGAGCAGGAGTGTATCATTACATAAACAATATATATCATTATATACATACATCATCATCATAGCAAACAATAAAGTAAATCCATTTGCCAACATACAACATGAAATAACACAGAAAACTATAACATTTAAACAAAAATGGATGTGGGCCAATTTGGCGCACCACTGGTGGCGAGACAAATGCATGGACTAGGTCGGACCGGGCCGGTTAATAAACTCTAATGAATTGAAGAAAATTTGAAATTGGAAGTGGGAAATGAAAACATAGCATATAGTTCCTTAAGTTCAAGGGATTCAGAAAAAGAATAGTTTTTAATATCTGCGATGTCAAGTTCAGAAGAGAGATGATAAATAAATGCAATTTTTTTTTATTGAATCCTATGCAATCCTACACACTTTTAACTCTTTGTTGTGTAACATGCTAACTAGACATCGCAGATAGTGCAAACGTGGTTTTTTTTAAACCTCCAAGCTAGGCAAACAATTTGCCTCAACTTTTACAAAAAATTGAGCAACTTTGACTTTTACCGATACACAACAAGCAAATCGACCTGTGACCTCTTGTGCCCCATAACTTCTCAACGTTAGGTCGTATACGCACACACATTATCATCAGCTGTATTCAACCCACTGCAGGACAAAAGCCTCAACCCAAGTTGGCACCAAAGATTCCTATCATTTGCTTTTAATATCCACCTGATCCCTATGAATGTTGATATCGCATCCCTCCATCTGACTTTCTGTCTGTCACGGTGTCTTGAGCCCAGCCAAGGCCACCATTCTGTGACACTCTCTGTCCATCTATTATCTGTTAATCTTGCAAGATTGCCAGCCCGATGCCACTTCTTCATCTTCATCTTTATTGTGTGGATTATGTCTGTAACCTCTGTTTGGCTCCTGATCCATGCCACTGTTATCATATCTCTATTGGTGAAGCCCAGCATGCATCTTTCCATGCTGTGCAGTTTACAGGTTTTGCTCCATCCTCTTAGTAAGTGACCATGTTTCATGGCTGGTAGTACACATTGATTGAAAACCTTTCGTTTCAAAATGGCATCTTACTTGCAAGTGTTATTGGAATAAAATTAATATTTTCCCCCTATACGATCCTATAGGGTTATTTGGGGGTCTTTTGAGGTCACGATCTCAAAATAGTGCTTGGCAGACAGCAGATTCGAGTTCAGCATACCCAAATTAACAAAAATAAGCTGGTTGCCAACTTTACGCAAACTTGCCGCTGGGAACACGATTTTTCAACAAGAGAACCAGTCTACAAGTGATACCTTCTCGCACTAATTTTGGGGAAATATTTATTTGATATGCATTCATCATGTCGAAGGTTTAGTGCCTCATATATGGCGATATATAAACTCCTTAAAAAAGTTTGGAAACCTTTCATATATCAGAAATATATTTTCATATTGTTTCATATCAATACAAACATTGTTCTTCCTGTCAAAAATGACACCAAATTTGTGATTCAATCTTATTCCATGGTTGCGTAACTGTCTTTGGAAGACAAAGAGGTTGCAAAATGTGTCATTAAAACGGTTTCGAAGTGCCGCAAGCCTGATGTACCGTTTTTCTTCAGCCGTTATTTTTCTTGACATCTCCGGTCTGACGAAACTTGGCTTTTAGCTTGGAGATCATACTGCGGAAAACTCCAAAATTGCATCAACTTGATTATGAGGTATGCCAGCCTCAAGCTGATTAATATTGCGTTGATCCATTTGAATCCACCTGTAGAACTGTTAATCCCATCCTAGCACTTTTCATTCAAAATGATCATACTGCAAACAACTTTTCATTCATTCTTGTATTAATGCACTACCCTCTTATTCATTCAAAGCAATGAGATGAGCGCAGACAATGGTCAATTTGGCACATTTTCTTTGAAACCTCTCTGTCTTTCAAAGAAAGCCGTGGAATAAGTTATATTCACAAATGAGTTGTCATTGTTGACAAGAAAGAACAATGCCTCATTTCAAATATTGAGTTTTAGTTTTGGTTTTGGTTTTGGTCACGTGGTTTCCTATTGTCCTGCCTAACCACTTGAATCACAAGATATCGAACTCATTGTTTCTACCTTTTGTTTAAAACTAAACATTTGTGACAGGTAGTTTCGGTTTTGGTTTCAGTTTCTTATAAGTGGTGTGACGAATAAAATTACACGATTTTCGAGTTACCTGATCTAAGTATACAAAAGAAATGTTTAAATTTCGCAGTGCAATATTCACGAGCAGAGAAGTCGAACAAAGCAGTCTACATTTGAAAGCATTGATTTAGTTTGAAAGCATTGACTTGAGACTACGAAAATAGCCTAAGCTGATTTCACTGTGAAAATATATAGACCATCGAAATATTTCCACAGACATTACAAAATACACTTGACAGATTATGACTTCAGTGATATAAACACTATTATACACAACTCTATTTATGTGCATGTCGCATGACGGAAGATCAATATCATAGAAAGCTGGTTTAAACTGACTTTTATTCAATTAATTTATTTGGGAAGAGAGAGAGAGAGAGAGAGAGAGAGAGAGAGGAGGAGGACACGTTTCGCTGGGCACGCGTACAGAAGTAAAAATGAGCCTGTAGCCAAGCTGATCCAGTGGACACCAAAACATGGAAACAGAAAACCTGGTAGACCCCCTCTAACATACGTGGATGTATTGAAACAGGACACTGGACTGGATGTTATGGATTTGGAAACGGCCATGCAGGACAGAAGGACTTGACGTGCTGTTGTAGTTCGAGGACACCACTCATCTTAAGCAAGCAACTTATTTGGCAGTCCTCTTATTGTCGATTATTCCCTCATTTTCTCTATTCCCTCCTTTCCTCTTTTTTTCCTTTCCTTTCTATCTTTATACCCGCATGCGAAGCATGGACGGGTACATTGTTATCCTGTGGTTTCTTCTCTTCCTCCTTCATCAAACACATCATTCTGTCAAGGCTAGCTCTAAAACAACAAAGGTCCCAGGGCCCATATGTGGTACACTTATGGGCCGTACCCCGTATAGTTTCCTTTTGCCCATCTTGGCCCCAGAGGTCAAAGGTCACGGGCCCCAGGGGCACAAATGTAAAAATACAAAGCATGCCGTTTCTCATCAAATGAAGTAGATCTTAACTGGTAGTACGTAGCTAATAATAGCTTCAAAGTTAATCAAGTACAGGTGGCTACGTCGGCATGAAAAGTTATGATATGTAGGTTCCAAGTAGAGTTTCTGCAGTCAACAAAAACATCTGCAGTAAACATCACAACGCAGAAGTGACTCGTCTGCTCGGGTTAGAAAACACGTTCGTGCAAATGTTTTCTAGTCAGAAACGAGTCTCCGAGTATTTCTACTTTATAGAACTGGGGCCCGAGTAATGATGAAGACCTCAGCATCGCTGGATGCTGATGTTTTTGTTGACTTGGAACTTTTGCCGTGTTCAAGGATTATGTCGGACACGGCATTATATTTAGGCCTATGGCCCTTTTTTGCGGCATGTCTCCGTTAGCCCCATATGTCATATATTATGGGCCCCAGGGCCCCAAATGTTAAAATAAGAGGCAACATATTGACAAGGCTAGCTCTAAAACTACAAGGGCACTGGGGCTCAGGCACAACATTTTTTTTTTTCTGCGCCTCACCCATTATTTACGTTTTACTGCCTCGGACACATTATTTTCGTGTAAAGGATAATGCATTACCCTTTATTTCTTAAATTCTGAGGGGGCGAATCCCCTTAGACATCCCCTGCGTTGCGCTTGCGATGACACTTACTTCATCTTTATTTCAGAGATTGGTGATCTGACCAGTGACCAATTCGTGGATACGCGCATGTGTACAGTTAGGTGACTTTATTATTGGGTGTTTTTATTCATACAATATACGTATCGCGTGATCAAGCTGTATAGTCAGGTCATTGCGTGTTCCAAGGAGATATAGATTACGTAACGCATTGTTCCTTTGATGCCGATTTGATTTGCTGACAGGCTTTTCATAAAAGTGGTACCATTGTTTCGAACAAAGGGTTTCCGCCATTAAATTGGTCACTATTCCAGCAACATATTGGCGCTTTACACAGCAGACTAGTATCAATAAGTGACCATAATAAAGTCATGTGTAAGCGCTCAAGTCTATACACCAGGAACAACTCCTGGCTCCTTAGCATGAGCGGCACTGTTATTTAGATAGCGTATTGTTTATTTTAATTAAAATGGCTCTAATAGTTTTAACTCTAAAACAAAAATAGCATTGTCGTCAGCATATAATGCTACCTTGAAGTCAGGATGGGTAATAACACTTATCCTAATCCTGTGGGATTCCAAAGTTCATTGGTACAGGACTGGAGACACTATCGATAAATAACACCACTAAAACAAAGAAAGGTTATCCATCATCACGCCTTGCTCATTGGAACGCTGGTTCGATGAAAAACAACATCAGTATCTGACTTCGTTATTGACCACAAGATCGATATCCTTGTTATTACAGAATCTTGGTTAGAAGTGGATGATCGCGATGGCCGTCCACTTGGGGACTTGAGCAACACATTGCCTAATTTTTGCATGCACCATTTACCACGTAAACATAAGAAAACACAAAGGACTTCATGTCGAGGAAAATCACCTCATGATGTTTAAATCCTTTGAGTACATGTACAGGCATATAAACTGTACCTATCTAAACTCCATCCCAAATGTCATGCTCTCTATCAGCAACCCAAGAAGAATGTTAACTCGCATGACCCAATTTGGTACAACAATTGCCCTCTGGGGCATAATACAATAGGCAATACCATGAAAGAAATCTCACTGGATGCCAAGTTGTCCCAGATATATACCAACCACTCAATAAGAGCTACCGCCATCAGGGTCCTGAATGCTGCTGGTGTGTCAGACCGTATCATCTGCAGTCTTTCAGGTCATCGGAACATCAATAGCCTAAGATCTTACTGCAGTGATGCGTCCGATTCCCAGAAACGGGAGATGTCAGAGGCCTTACATGTATCTAAATTCAGTAGAAAGCAGGCACCTCACACCATATCAGCACCTCCAGACACACCTTCAAATCAACAACCCAATATAGCACCATCTGTTAGGATGCCACAACCAGTGCCAAACAGGAAGCCGCAACCAGTGCCAAACAGGATGCCGCGACCAGTGCCAAACAGGAAGCCGCGACCAGTGCCATACAGGATGCCGCAACAAGTGCCATACAGGATGCCGCAACAAGTGCCATACAGGATGCCGCAACAAGTGCCATCTAACAGCAGCAGAATGCCAGTGTATCAACCACCAATTGCAGGCCAGATTGTTCAAAGACAGAGTCCTACAACCTTGACAACCGCTCAAACTACAGGCACAGCTACGGCTACAGCATCTGCAAATGTCCTGAATATGGTGGCGCCTCAACAGCAGGGTTTCCCAACCTTATTTACAGGATGCAGTTTTGAGGGCGCAACTATGAACTTTTATTTCAATAATTAATGGAGACCAACTAAGAGCTTGAAGTACGGTATTTAATGAATTTAAGAACCAAATAAAACACTATCTTGTTAAAATTAGAGTAATTACAACTATTGGTACCGAAGACAAAAATCTGACAACATTTACAATCTGATTTTAAAGGTTAGCTAAATAGCAAATCACTTGTAAATAGATAAATCTGCAATTGTAAGTTTTAATGTTAACGAGACAACTGAAGACAACAATTTGTAAGAATTTGTGAATATGATGACAATTATCTATGATATCAGTTGTAAATAAAAATTTTAATTGTTAATAAAAATTGTATAAATCCTGATAAGACAACTCAAGACCACTTTGAGAAATTTGGAAAATGACAATCGATTGTACACGATAAATTGTGATGTATATGATTTTGCACATGCATGTGGTCTTGAAAAGGATTTCAAATCAGTTGTAAATAATTATAAAATTTGTGATGTACACATCTAACTTGACAATAACAAAAATTAATTCTGATTTTAAAGGTTAGCTAAATAGCAAATCACTTGTAAATAGATAAATCTGCATAAAGTTTTAATGTTAACGAGACAACTGAAGACAACAATTTGTAAGAATTTGTGAATATGATGACAATTATCTATGATATCAGTTGTAAATAAAAATTTTAATTGTAATGAAAAATGTATAAATCCTGATAAGACAACTCACGACCACTTTGAGAAATTTGGAAAATGACAATCGATTGTACACAATAAATTGTGATGTATATGATTTTGCATGTATGTGTGGTCTTGAAAAGGATTTCAAATCAGTTGTAAATAATATAAATTTGTGATGTACACATCTAACTTGACAATAACAAAAATTAATTAAAATCACATATTGTAAATTGTGTTAGAGACGTAAACTTAAACTTGCATAATTTTACACTGGAAAATTGTGTGCTGAAAAGGATGACAATTATTTCAGATTTAATAGTTGTAAACAATTTAAATTGTAATTTGCATTTTTAATGAAACATGGTTTAATATTGTCATGATGGTAGATAGTAGATACTCTGCAGTGCATGTATAGTTAAAACGTCAGTCAAATATCAATTTTGTATTGGCAGAAATAAGCCTGAACAATTTAGCATGACTGAGTTAATTTTAAAAGTAATTTGCCTTGGTTACCTTTATATTTTCCACAATGACTTTTTAGTCCTAGCCTACATGCCTTGTTAAATTTGAAGTTATTTATATTTGAACTGTATAATATCAAATTGAAAATGTTACATGGAATATTGAGGAGCATGATTGATTGGAGATATCATCGAGATCTTTTGTCATGGTCAGTGGCAGTGACATACACTCATAGCTCATACAGTCATGTTTTCGACATGACTTGAACTTGAAGCTTGAACTTTACATGACTTACCTTTTGCAGCTTCATGATGACTGATGTGAATGATGAAAATACATAGACACTTCGTACATGTACTTACCGTGAAGATATCAATTAAATGAATATTCCACTGGCCATCTCAAGTTAGGCAAAATAAAAAAATAAACATGTTTCACGTCCCCTCCCGCTTCCTTTTTTGAGGTTTCCCCAAATATATTTTTATTTTTTGAAATTCAGTTATAACTTTTCAAAAAATATGTCTATGAAGTTGGAATGCTTTCTATAGCCTTGTTAAGATACAAGAAACATTTTAGGAAGGTTTTGTGATCATAGAAGGGGTGTAACTCTCAGAACAATAAATAAAAAAGTGCCTCCTCCTTTTTCCAGGCATTATTGTACACGCTAATACAGCTCCAAGTATGGGTATTTACACCAATTTTGCGATAAAAAATAGAAAATAAAAAGCCCCCTCTTCCTCCTTTTTTTCGAAAACCCGGACGTGAAACATGTTTTATTTTTTACTTGGCCTTATGTGCACATGTTTATTTGCAGTAATAATCCGAGGTTAGAAACATTCGAACTCAAACATCAACATTGTAAAGTATGTTTACATTCCAAGTAATCATAATTTCCTGTGTGTTGACCTTAGCATGTAAATACTGTATTCCATGCACGTGTGCAGAATATTAAAACTTCGTATTTTTTCTCCACAAAATAGTGATCAGACACTTGTATATATCCATCCCAGAGTCTCTCAGCATGGTCAGTAATTCTTATAATGATATTCCATTGATATTCCATTAGCATGATTACAAAGAAGAGTGAAAAAATGGTTACATCAGCTCAATTTTTACACAAACCCCAAGCACAAACTTCTGTCAACGACATGCGATCCACTGATTCCCTCCAACCAGTTATCGATATTTTTCCTCGGGGGCTGACGCCCCCTCGGAAAAATATCTCGGCCCAAAACAAACCCCTCCGATTTCACACAATAACCTATAAACAGATAGCACGCAGTTATTATTGTCTAAATATTTCATACCATCATTGTCGTTGATTGTTACAGTTGCCCAAGTCTGCACGCCAGTTGTTCCGCCTTTAATATCGGTGAGGATTACTCTAAACGTTTCCGACGGTTCACATAGATCATCGTCAAGTATGGTAACAGGAAACTGCTTGATTGTGCCGATATATTCACCTTGCTATGAAGTCACTTGCAGTAGCTGTTATACCCTCAGTATAGTAGGCTATCAGAAGAAAACATTACACATTGGTATAAGTGGCATATAATAGGCCTCATAAAACTAAAGACATATTTCGGTGATTGTTATAATTATAGTAAAATTTGCCACAATTGAAAATATAATTCAATAATAAAGGCAATATACTATAATTATAATAGTTTAATATAAACTGAGTTATTTTATATCATGCAATCGTATTCTGAAAAAAATCTACCAGGGCACTCCTATGTACTTTGGAATGTAACGTCACGCGAACAATGTCTCTATGTATTGATCCCGTGACGTCACTGTAGATGTAAACAAACAATACGTGCGTTCCTCACGTGAACGCAATGTGTAAACAACAAACACGGAGAAAAGGGATTGCTTCCAATACCCTACGAGGGGAAGTCCTTGGACTCCCTCTCTAACACTTTTACGTTCTCCCAGTCAATCTGGTGCCCTTTCCTTGTGGAAATGACGCTTTTTCGAAAATGATAACTCAATCAATTCAGCATCTAGAAGTAATCATTTATGCTCATCGTAAAAGACACGCTAACCTCCAGGAACGGTTTATATATTATTTTTGGGGAGGGTCTACTTCAGATTTTAGGCACCAATTTGTTTAGATTTGCGTATGTTAACTTTAAGAAATGTTGCCTTTATAATGGTCAAGAATGAAAAAGAATTCTCCTGGAATGTAGTCTCAAGATTTTTAAGGGAGAGAGAAGGGGGTGAGGTCTTACCGAACCGTTAAAGTGGGGACTCAAATGGAAAGTGGGGACATTGTGATGTCCTCACTTTTACGGTGAGCTTCATTAAAGCACTATAGGAGCTGTTGCAACCGCTAACACGGTCGTTATCCTGTCGGTGAGTGAGAGAGTATACAATTTAGGAGATATGACGGTTGAACTAGTGGGGACGAGAGTCATTTGACCCCACTATGACCCACCCAGAACACACGTCCCCACTTTATTTTTATCTTACTTTTCGGCAGAGATATTTTGAACTTCAAATGGATGTAGGGGGCCCTCTCGTAATTGACCACTTCGTCGCCGTTGGCGGCGTTTGGGTCTGCTAACTCCAATTTAGCATTCTGCTAATTTTAATCTGCATAATTAATTAGGGTTCATTTCTTAAAAAAATAAAATTAACTCTAATAGTCTCTATTATTAATTATTCATATTAAAATTAGCAAAATGCTAAACGAAACTTTTTTTTTATAGATTTCTATAAAAAAAGATACACCACTAGCGGGAAGGACCAGATTTTCATAAAACATACCCCAAACGGGACTAGAGACCAAGTGTACAAATATGACAATTATTCAACCAGAAATTACTTTTGAAATTGCATGGAATTAGAAAATTTGACATCCCTTTGAAGACTAGAAGAGACTTTTTGAATATGATATCCCTAGAGAAAGTCATTTTTGGATTTGATACCTAGTGGAAGTCTCGAGACTAGCGCTAGTCTCGCTCAGTTTTTCGGATCGAGCGTGGGTACCCGGTCAGAATCCAAGTATCCCCCCCCCCCTGCGTGAAACGAACTATTTTACCGTAAATAGAAAGCAAAATAATACTTCTACGCTACTCAAATTTGGTACACTCACCGGAACGCTTTCACCGGGTCAACCGGCGTCTTCAGCGGATGTTATTGCTCTGAAGATTTGTTGTTGCTAGTGATGTAGTAGGGACACCTCCGATCACGTCAAAGATATTGATGACGTCAAACAGGAAGATGTTGTGCCGCCCCTTGGTTCCGGGGTTCAGGAGTTTGTCCAAGACAGGGTCAATGTCTAACCCTTTGTCACGGTTCAGTCTGGGTCTTTTAGTTCTAACATGGATTGCTTCCAAGACCCTACGAGGGAAGTCATTGGGCTCCCTCTCTAACACTTTTAAGTTCTCCCAGTCAATCTGATACCCTTTGCTCCTATTCAAATGTTAACTAAGGAAAAAAAATTGCACCCGGGACTCGGACTGACGGAAGTACTGACTGACGGACGGACGGACAACCAGAAAACATTACTAAAAATCAAATCACAATACCTGCTGATGTGCAGCTCTCCGTCGGCCCTGTGCGGTTAGTCGTAATCATTATACTGCCCTCGTTCTCGTCAACTTCAAAATGTGACTGAGAAAACTGTAATCTGGCTTGAACCAAATGTGAAACTGCAAAAATGCAACATGAAAAAACAAAATATTTTTTTCGAAAAGAAATGTTTTACCATGCCATATACTAGTACATATTAAGCAATACATGTTCGTAATATCAAAAGCTTCTACAAGTGAAAGTTGGTAAATGAAGAGACAACAATAACTATTATAGTAGACATGTTGTGATCACATCTCACCATCTTTGCCCCATATTAACAGTAAAACGAACACCCCCATACACTCTTAAAAATACGGTGTCAAATATGCACCGAAAAAAAAACTGACCGTTTCATTGCAAACAACCACTTTTGTAGTCAAATTTGACCCCGCACGGGGCCAAAAAGAACCCCAAAGGTTCGTTTCTTGACCCAGCAAGCGACTGTCAATTATGCACCGACTAAAAAAGGGTAAAATGTGACCCCATATTTTTAAGTGTGTAGACAATGGCTAATGTCAATGCATGTGCACATGTGCACGTTTATGAGAGAAGAGGTCTTTTCAAAATATTTGGTCTCAGAATAAAATTACTCTTTAATAACCTTTTACCTCAAATATGTGAACGTACCGGATATATAAATTACACTGGCTAATTTCAATGCACAATGTACAAGTACGTAATTTGTGGAAGGAGATACATTTAGGTCTGAAAATCAATCATATGATCCTTGCCCCCTATCAACATTAGATATTGAACATTAGATATAGATACTGAATAATGACAAACTATATTCGGAAGTAGTATCACAGAGCTATGTTTCATGTACTTGTAGATGTATTTTGCCTCATACCAGAAATGACCCCTTCATGACCTTTTACCTCAAATCTATGAATACACCTCATAGACACTGGTTAATGTCAATGTATATGTGCAAGGGCATCATTTTCCTATGTTATTTGTGGCAGAAGAGGCATTTTGAAGGTACTCAGTCTCAGACCAGAAATGAATCCTTAATGACGTTTGACCCCAAATCTGTGAGTACCTCATAGACACTGACTAAATTTAATGCATGTGTGCATTATCGTACTATATATTTGTAGGAGAAGAGGTACATTTATACTCTATGTAACCTTTGACCCCAGAATTGAACAGAAGAAAAACTGTAACACTGTAAAAACTTACATGAATTACCTTCTTTACCGTATATTTCAAGTTCGCAAGCCCAAATCAACCCAGACGAAGTCTTGGTAAAGATCAAATACTGGCCGTAGATACCAGAGTCACATGGCGCAGCCGGATACGGAGCCAAGCTCCCGAAAGTTGTACCTGAACTTACTGTATCACCCGTATTGTAACAAAGTTGGTTTGTAGGTGAATCTATAGCCGGGCAAGAACCAACCAAGATGTCCATGTCGTCTAAAGCAGTACCTGCGGATGGAAGTAGCCTTGGTTAAAATGGAAGGACAGCCCTAATGCACTAATGTTTAAAAAATAGGACTAGACCCATTTCGTGTACAATGACTATAAGCAAGATCATACCCAGCGTCTCTGAAATGGGAGGCGCTGGAGCCAAGTCGCACCAAATCCCGGCTGTGTACATACGGTATACCAAGAGATTTGTTTTGTATATGGTGCACAGGCGGGTTTTAAGAGACTCATGACATCATTCATTATCCATAGCAACAAATTATATCTTATCGAGTCGAGACATACACTCATAGATCAACCAGACAGGGCCGTCACCATGGGCGTATGTGAGGTGCGACACCTGATGATCCCAACACCTATCCACATCGCGTAATTTGACCATTTTAGTCACAAAAGTGCCAATTTTTTCGTGTTTCGCCCGAATTTTTTCTTGCACCATATTCAATCATTGAAATTGCATTTGTCCAGGTAATGTTCTTTTAGTAGCAGGTCAGTGTGGGACGATTCGGAAATTTTGCCCCTCGGCTAGGTGACTCCGGTGACTCGTGCGCTTTTCCCGATAAAGGAATTCTGGGGACAACTTATGAAAAAACTTGGGCTACTAGAGTTGTGGGAAAGGGGTGTATTCTATCCGAAGAGCTAGATGTGGCAATTATCATGTTGCCGTGCCCATGTGCCATCAAAAGCTAAATCAGGCCATATACCAGCAACATGTATTTCTGGACCCCCCCATCCCCCGGGTAAATGTTGCAGCGACGGCCCTGCAATCAGACAGTTTTCAGGCCACTTAATTTTGACAAAATTAGGAACATCAAAAATAGCTATCTGCAGTCCCACCATACACCCATGGAGCACTCTTCGTTGAAGACCCAGATGGACAACCTAGTTATCAATAACCAAGTGTGCCCATGCCTAACTTTAGTTGCAACCAGTACCAACGTGACGTAATCTGCACGTGATAGCCTAGCAGATGGTCATCGTCCAGTATATAGTGAACAGATGCAGACACCAAAAAGAGTACAAAACAGCCGGCTCCTGTCTATCACAAGCAAATTGTATAAGACAAAATTAAACATCATTCTCTGGCCAGGATTATTCATGATATTTGGCGTTGTACCTATTTTGAGGTGAACATGTAAGTAATGAAAACATGTTAAATAAGTCAATATTTTTTTGATTATCAGAAACAGACTTAGGGACATTCGAGTATTTTTGTATCAGTTCTTTTATCCACTGTGGTTTATCATTGGGTGGAGTTGGCCACCCAGTGCCGCCGAGAGAACAATTTAAACTGAATGATCAAATAAATGAATAATAATGAACATTGGAGGTCAAAATGCGCGCAAAGCGCGTGAAAATTTGCAATTTGTGTTCCCACGATTAAGCTGCACTCTGCTGATTTCTCGAAGTCTTCATTATATCGAGGATGATCATTGTGGCAAAAGCAGACAGTAACATAATTCAAGTAAAATATTTATTAGAAAGTGTCTGTCAAAGGCTATCTTGTGTTGTTAATGCACGTCTCTTTTATTTGATTTTTTTTACGTTATGGGCCCGCTACTTTTGTTTGCTTTTTATGGGCCTTAAAAGAGCAAAGAAACAGAACCCGTAAAGGCAAAGAAAAGAGACCGTAGTGGGCCCAGATACCATGGGTCCGTAAATGAAGAAAGGAGACCTTAGTGAGCATGTATAAAGCTTAAAAAAAGCTTAATGAGCAAAGAAAAAAGTAACCTCGGTTCGCGGAGGGCCCGTAAAAAGCATGGAAGAGATACCTTATGCCTAATGGACAAGAAAGGAGACCTTAGTTGGCACGTATAGTAAAGCAAAAAAAATTATGCCTTAATTACAGAGTATCTTTTCTTTCCTTTTTACGGGCCCTGAGGTCCATTTTCTTTGCTTTACAGGCCCGTAGTAAAGTATGTTTTCTTTACATGTTACGGGCACCCTAGGACCCCGGGCCCGGGGGTAACGCAACCTTGTCGGCAGCACTGCCCACCTGGGAGTGAAATTGGCCAAAACGGGCAAGTAATTAGTCATTTATATCATTTCTGTAGAAAAAATGAAGTAAACACTTAAGTGGATTTCCTTGCATCAGAAAATATAAACCTATTAACTGGTTTTTCCTTCCGATCCGGATCAGGCCTACAAGCACACTCTGGTATTAATAGACCTACTAACTGTAAATCGCACCCCTCTCCCCCAATTCAGTGTTGGTGAAAGCAATTTTGACATTGGGTTCTCCAGTCTCCCCAACATTGGTTGAGGGGGAAGGGCGGAAAGTTATACTAATTTCACTGAACTCGCAGAGCGGCAATGAAGATTTCTAACATATTGTCAAAGTGTGCCTTGATTGTAGGTTAGTATCGCAACTTACGTGCTACATCAGCATCAAAAGGTGCTGGATTATTCATAATGTAGACGAGTACATATCGCACTTCATATACCTGGCCCATATCGATCCGCAACCACGGGTTCTGAGTGACATCTGCAATAATATTTAAAAATCCACAAAAACAAAATGCATTGTTACAATCAGGTTGTTTAATTAGGACGTCCTTCGTTTGCTCGACACCCTAGCCCGGGGGTGCAATAATTACGAGCGCCCGGTAAAATTTTCAAAGTTGACCCATTTTGGCCTTTTGTTGTAAAAATTGGTACAAAAAATGCTGGAAGTCCTGAGCTCTTTGACTAAGAATCGCCGATTCGGAGACATTTACTGTCTTGGTTAAAAACTGGGTATTACATGATCGTTATCAGAGTAAATGGGTCGTTTCAATAAATGGCACATGGTAATTCCAGTATCACTTCCAGGCTTGATATTTATTTTCTTTTGCGCCTCGGAATCCGCGCAAACGATCGGCCGGATACGGAACAGGATTGAGTGCCCTTGGATAACACCTACATGGTTAAAGATTCTGAATTTCAGCTTGAACAAATAATGTTAGCTGTTGAAATGCTGTACACCAACCTGATATGAAACACGTGGAGCTAAAAAAGTCGTAAGAAAGCGCAGCACCATCAATAGCTTTATCTGGAATCCCTTCGTACTGGTTACCACTTGAAGATGCACTCACAGACGAAATTTTCCTTACAGGAAAACCTGTTATAAATAGAAATTTATGATATGCAAATGCCATAGAAAAGAAGCAAACAAACAACGTGTACAATTGTGCATGCATGACTATACAAGCATAAATCCACCCACCCACATACGACACACCTCACACAAACTCACCCCCACACAACACACCCACAAAAAAAAAAACACAAACCGATACGCACATACTAAGTTATGGAGGCTAAAAGTACTTACCATACTTAGGAACAGGGCATATTGTAAATGGCGCATTGACATACCAAGGTGCAATATACACATAATTAACGTCAATAGCATTGCCTGCACCGTGTTCGTAAATCCAGTACGGAACGTCAAGATCATCAGGTGTTCCGACGCTAATAGTGCCTGTTGATTTGTCATATTTAATCCAGAATTTTGTGGGTTCGCCCTCAAGGATGAAATTGGCAGATGCAGGTGATATAGTATCCAGATAGTCACTGGTAGAATAATCATCCAGGAAAAGGATACTATCCCCATCAGTACCGCCGCCTGGAGCACCACTAGCATCAGGAGTACGCTCCGCACCAATGTGCAGGTCGAAAACTGAAGAAACATAATAAATGCATGATAAAATAGGTTTCTAGTGAGTTCTGTACAAGTCGCCCTGTGGACAGGTAAATGGCGAGTTTAAAAGAGTGACCCCTGCCAGTGCTGAGAATATTTTGTCCTGGTTTCTGGTTTTAGTATATGACCATAGTGGTTGGTTCAGCAAATTGGGTATCATTTATGGTTTCTCTTTCTTGCTTATTTTTGTATTTGTTAACAAATGTATCGTTTTCTTTCAATTTTGCCAAGGTCTCCAGGTATAATGGGTTAAATTGTCTTCAAAATTGGTAAAATACGAGTCCCTCCCTTTCCTCTCTTTTTTCAATCTTTCTTCCAGCGGCGTAACCAGACCTGTCCTGGGGGGAGCAAGAATTAAAACATTTCTGAGCGAGCGGGGGACAGGGGGCGGAGCCCAGGGCTGGAAGCTCCTTGTTTTTGGCATATTAGAAGCTAAACAATTATTGTTTCAGAGTACAAATTTCCATTTCTCTTCCCTCTTTTTCTTTCCTTTTCTCTTCTGCCTTCCCCTTTTCCTCTTTTTTCCTTTTTCCTTTTTTCTGCTACCTTCCCCTTTCTCGTCTTCCCTGTTTCTTTCCCTTTTTCTCTTCTCCCTTCCCTCTTTTTCTCTCTTTCCCCTCTTTTCCCCTTTCCCTATTTTTTGCTCTTCTTCCCAGTTTTTTGTGTCGGGGGCAGCTTGCACCCCGAGCCCCCACTGGTTACGCCACTGTTTTCTTCTTTTCACAATATTCCCGTTAAATGATTTGCTACGTCACTGATGTGTTTTCGAAATGTCAGCAAATATATTGATGTGATAAAATGTAACAAGAAGCTATAGGAAGGTACCAAAAATATATTCCGTAAACTAGCCTTAAACTTGCCTCATTACTGACCATTTATATTGTATATTTGTGGCGTAACTCGTTGGAGTGACTTGATGAATTTGTCATAACTCACTGGCGGGGCACTGCTGTAACGCGCGTACAGGACTTGATGGTGTTGTCAGAACTCGCCGGTAGGTAAGCATTCTTGAGCAAAGTCATAGTTCATTGAATTTATAATCGTATGACAAAACAGGCGAAAATAGTAACTTTTTGCACAACATTTTCAATTTAAAGAAAATTGGCCATTACTCATTCTAATGATGCTAGTATATGGACAATATAAGTGTGCTCTTTCATTTAATGACATAAAATTTGAAATATATTGTAAGGAACACTTGAGGTTTTGACATTAAAAACCTACATTTTGGTCAAAAATCGTACTTGGATAGGACCTAATGACAAAAAGCGTTTTTGGTGGAAGTGTTAGCTTTCGTTCGATATTTAAATAATCTGATTGGATGAAGGGAACACTTGAGGTTTTGAGAAAATAACCAATCACAGAAGCATATTTTCCAGCTAGATCTCACACAGCTCTCTATGATACTATCCCTCGTTTCAAGTTTTCTGTTTCGGGAGCTCTATTGTTCAGAAACGAAAACGCAAGGGATTAAGTAGGATGGTGTGTAAGTTGACTTCATTGTTACGTTTGGGGCATCATGCTTCTCATTTGAAGAGGTAATAATAGGTGCTGTCAATCACACTTATGTCTGTCAATAAAGGTTGGATAAGTCAATTATATGCAACACTGGCGTCTCAAGTGGGCAATCTTACTCACTCTTACTTTTAAAAAAGGACCCTGCCTCTTCTCCTCTCGCTTTCTAGTCTGTCTGTCTCTCCCCCTCCCCAACTCTCACATGTGCCATCTTTTGAATTATGTGGATATCTGAATTATATTGGATGTTGTATTTCCTTTACCCTTCTCCCCCTCTCACTGTTTTAGCAGTAGGCCTATGATCAACGTAATAAAAATCAAAATAAACGCAATAAACTCCTCCCTGCTCTGCTCACCACCTCTCTTCTCTCGATCTCCTCTCCTCCCCCCCTCCTCTCCTCTCCTCTCCTCTCCTCTCCTCTCCCTCCTCTCCTCTCCCTCCTCTCCTCTCTTCTCCTCTCCTCTCCTCTCCTCTCCTCTCCTCCACCAGATCCTCTCCTCTCCTCCACCAGATCATCTCCTCGTCTAGCATTCCCACTCTCTCATATAATATACATTTAAAATAGATTTTGAGTCTGGCAATTTTGCCTGAAGCAATTATCAGATTACCAATTGCAATGAAAGAAATCCTATTAGTTTCACCTCAACGCACTTCTCTGGTGTTGCATATTACCAAGTTTTAAGGTGTATTTGGGACGAAAACAATTCCCCGTTTAATCGCTACATAATCATAATATAACCGATTTTTGCGCGATTGCACGAACAAGTAAGTAATTCTTGGCAACACTGATTACTCGTGTTAATGTATATATTTCTACGTTGGGCAATTTTTACAATCTACTCCCGCTTAGGCTGGAGTACCTATACACCCAACGCAAGTCAATTGAAGCCGTACAATTTATCGCGAATTTACGACCGTAAAATTTAGACACTTCTTTTGTCTAGATTAGCATCAACCCTCTCATCTCACTTTTTTTCCTGCCAGAAATTAACATAACTCCCGAAACCGAAACAGAAGTTATCTTCGTTCAACTTTTCTGTAGTCAACAAAAGACTAGAATAAAAGGATTGTTCACACGTACCATGCTAACACTTCAAAATAACAATGAGATCCGAAACCGAAACCGGAAACCGAAACAGAAACAGAAAAGATGAAAGGACCCTATGTACTCAACCGTGTAGTATAACACAAATGTGTGTGTACTCGTGTGTATCGAGGTGGAAAATGTGCGTAGATGCATTTATAAGAGAATCGTTTTTGTAGTCAAACCTTATCATATGTCGCTGTTGGGACTTGATGGTGTTGCCGTAACTCGCTCACGGGACATGATGGCTTTGTCGTAACTCGCCTTTTGCTTACTTCGTGGGGGTGTAATTGACCAAAAAAACCTACTCTCTGTGGGGGGTAACTCGCCTTTTTAACTCGCCCTTCCTTTACCCCACCTGTTTTTAACTCGCCTAGTTACTACTACCGTCTACATTGATCAAGCTTCCCCGGGACCGTCGTGTACCGACAGCCAGTGATGTACTGAAATACCATGATGACCGGGCCTGGGCCACAGCCCACCACCCCCACCCCACTGGCTACACTGCTGAAGTTGATTACATATATTCAGAGCAATAATGATAATGTCCAACTGTGTACTTTCATAGAAATGATCCATTGTACATACTTACAGAGTATATAGTCGAGCTCATTTGCATGGCCAGTCTCACTTTTGTGTCGATTGGACAAAAATAAAGCAAAAGATTGCCCATCGTCGACAGTTGTTTCAACGTCTAACCGTGAATTAATTGTATCCCACGATCCAACGAAATCGGAGTTGCTAATAGTAGTGCCGCCTCCTATACTGCTAATACCTCGGTAGCAGACTATAACGATATGGGACAAAAGCATAATAAAATAAACGAAATTGTGTATCATGGTCAGGTAGAACTTGAGCATGACTGTACATTTTGCGCATATTTTCTTCCACAATCAACGATGTGAAGAATAAGAATTTCACGTGCGAGCTTAGTGTGCATCCTGGTGGGAGGGGGTTACCGGTACTCAATATAAAGGGCTGCATCATGTGCGCCCCAGAGGTACCCTGGAGCAATACCAGAGTTCCAAGGTCAAAGTTTACACATAATTCTAATGAACCATTTATAAACTTTGACCTCGGAATTCTAGGATTTCACAAGGGTGCCAATTTAGTACCAATTTATTCTTTTAAAAGCCTAAATGTTCGATTTAAGTCACCTTTAGACACTTTCCATACAGTTTGTATGGCTTCGTGTGCACACCTCCGTGTCTACACCAAGGACCTAATCAGCTTAATTAATCATAAAAGAACTTAGCAGCAGTGTGTAGACCTAAATTTGGTATAAAATTAGAAAAAGTGAACCAGGCTTTCCATTAAGACCAAAATAAGTTGAAAACCTAGTCATCTTCCTAAATACTAGTAGTCGAGGATAGAAATCATTGAAGACCCAATACAACCATGACGTTGCGTACATTTTTATGCTTCAAGTATTAGTTCAATTAGCTTCAAGTACTAATTACATTAGTACTGACGTAACTTCACATCCATACGGCAGTTTTCCTCGACTAAAACTAAAAAACCCAGAATATTTAATTTTTTTCAAGCAAAATGACAGAACTCCAACTAATTGGTGTACCCAACTTGAGACGCATGGCCATGTGATATAAGAGACGTTTGTGACGCAGGTCTATAATTAAAGACATAGATAAAAAGAATTTATCGGGTCTGATGTCACTGTCAATTACGATCCTTGATTGGTTTACACAGGTTAATCAGCGCGTAAAAGGAAGACCGATCTATCTGGTGCTGATCGGAGAAAAGGAATAGATGCAAATGGCGAAAAATTACGTACTTTTACAAGGCAAAAAGCAGCTTTTCTAGGCATTGTGGACATGGTACCTTCGGTTAAGAAAGTTACCTACTATAAAGACCTAACTTTTGAGATGGTTTGCATGTCGAAAGGTGCAAAATTAACAATAAGGCGCCCGGTTATAAATCCGCGTTCAGCAAGTCATCATCACAACACTTGTAAACAAACCGTGCTCGATTTCATTATATGAGTCCCCACGAACCCGATTTTAGGTCTAAAATAACTTACAATCATTGCCGGGTATTTCAATCAATGTTGTTGAATTGCTTCCAGTGTCAGTAGCGATTGTCAGACAAAATATCTCCGAAAGTTCGTCAATATCATCGTTCTTGATAGTCACTGAAACTTCTTTCTCCGTGTCTCCTTCCTCAAAGGTTACTGATCCTACAGTGTAATCAGCTGTGGTTGCAGTTGGAATTACTCCACATGGACAGGATGTTATAAGTGCTTTGCAGAGAAACAGAAGAAATTATAAATAATATGGCTGTTTTTGGTGATTTAGACTTCCAACCAACTGACCAAGTTGTACATTTTCTGAAGACCATAAGGTATCAGCAAAACCTTTGTGACAATTTAACATGCACCTTGCTCCAAAAAGTATTATATCCCTTAAAGAGCAGGTCTATAGCAAAAACAACATCATATCGTTGGCAAGCTAATATTATGAGGACAATGAAAATGACTCCTTTTTTGAGAAAATAAGACGTTTAGAATTGATATTCCGCAAAAACCAACTTAAGCGGTGAGTTCCTTCGAACGAGACAGATTTGGCCTAGAAAACCGGGACGTCATGAAATGAGATGTGCCCGCTGTGAGAAAAGGGACTATAAACGCTCTCAATGGACAGAACGTATACTGTTGCTGCTCACAGAAAAAAATTCCAAATTAAGTATTACAAATTTCATGGTTTTTAAACATATGGATAAAATCAACCGCTTCTTTTTTATATATTATTAGACAATTGTGATATTACAATTCATATGTATATCAATATCATGAGAAATATTAGGCCTAAAAATTAAATACATAATTTGAGCTTAGAATTTCATCTGAGACTAGCATATAAACCGTGTTAGTCCACAAACTCATGTATCTGATTTCCCTGTATATTGCAATGGTATAGTTTCAGTTGGATGAAATATTACAAAGCAAACTCATAGTAACAATTACTGTGTGTGCTTTGCTCCCGAAAAAGAACAATAGTCTGCATATTGTTATGCAGCATTGTTATGGTAAGTGAAAGTACAACTCATTGTTGCTAATGTCAAACTTGTCAAAATGATTGTGATTGTATGATGAGAGCACGTTAAAGTGTCCGCTTCATTTACCGACGTCATCAGTCAAACGGGGGGAGAACACGTACGCTTCAAACGGGGGAAGAACACGTACGAGGCTGAACTTTACCCACACAATTTCTCCATTTTCAGGAGAAATACGCACAAAAAATTGCAACAAGTGTCAACTTGTAATGTAATAATTATTCTCTTCGAATAGAGATAAACTTGTTTTTGCTATAGACCTGCCCTTTAACAGTCATACTAGGTCTACCCTAAAAAGGTTTCATGTAGATTTTTGAAAATAATAATAAGTTAAGGGCTGTAAAGAGAGCGAGTCGTGGTTTGGATTCCAGAGGGAGGGTGTATGTAAGAGATACAGCCATCAGAAAGGGACTGAGATCGCGCGCCAAATAACTGATAGCCGTATTTTCCCAGTAAGTTGTAAGCGCTCTTTAGCAAAGTCATAGTTCATTGAATTTACAACCGTTTGACAATACAGGCGAAAATAGTAACTTTTTTGCAATTTGCAATTTAAAGAGAATTGGCCAGCCATTGCTCATTCTAGTTACGCTAGTGTATGGACAATATAAGTGTGCTGTTTCATTTAATGACATAAAATTTGACAAATATTGTAAGGAAAACCTACATGTGCTTGGATAGGTAGTTGTCAACAGATTTACCACATTCGCATTGCTATGACATTGAATTTCGTTATCTGTTGACCTAGTGACGAAAAGTGTTTTTAGGGGGAAGTGTTAGCTTTCGTTTGATATAAAAAAAATCTGATTGAATGAAGGGAACACTATTGAGGTTTCGACAAAAAACAATTACAGAGGCCCGTTTTCCAGCTTGAAGCTCCACAGCTTGTAAGATGCTATGCACTCAAACGTGAGGTGTATTCAAAGACTGTGATGGAGACAATTCAATGCTTGCTGTTCTCTGCTTGGAAGCTCTTGGACGAAAATGTGTGCTCAGATGTATCGAGGTGGAAACTGTGCGTAGATGGTTTATAAGAAAATCATTTTTGTATAGAAACCTTTTCATACGAGGCAGAACTGGGAATCGAACCCGGGACCTCCCGATTGTGAAGCACAGTATAGAACCACTAAACCAACTAACTTTCTGCTCTAAGACGAGTGATATCAATCTTTGATATTGCTAAATGGAATAAATCAATACTGTCAATGTATTGAATGTACGATGTCATTCAAACGAAGTCCCACAACTAAAGTAGCAATGGACCAGGTATTCAATCAATCGATAAATAAAACAAACAAACAAATAAAGCAAATAAATAAATAAATGTGTTAGTATGCTCTATCTCCCAAAACGTCATTAAATAAATACCTAAATATGGAAATAAATAAATAAATAAATAAATAAATAAATAAATACATAAATAAATAAATAAATAAATAAATAAATAAATAAATAAATAAATAAATAAATAAATATATAAATATATAAATAAATAAATATATAAATAAATAAATAAATAAATAAATAGATATATAAATAATACAAAAAGAAATACAGTTTCTATACGTTGCAATAGAAGACGAGTATAAGAAAAATATGACAAAATAATAAGGTTTCGAACCAGCGACGATCAGAGCATCAGAGAAACAATTACACACACACATATATATATATATATATATATATATATATAGAGAGAGAGAGAGAGAGAGAGAGTCGTAGATAATAAGTAAAAACAGTACCGGTTTGTTGTATAAAACACACAATGGTTTAATATAAACACACGACGTTTCGGACCAATGGTCCTTTATCAAGTGATGCCAAATATTTGAAACGAAACAAAACAAAACAATATATCGCGTACGTTGTTAAGCAGACCAAATAAACGCGGATGCGTGTACGCGCGCGGACACAAAAACTAACGCGCGTGAGCGAAAGACGCAAATGTTAAATCAAAACGCGGGAGATAAGTTTGTTGTGATAGATGCCGAGTAAAATAAAAAAAAAATATGACTGAAAAAATAAATTATAAATTAAACATTTCAAATTTGGTATTAAGTCCTTGTGGCTGTAGCGTTCCCAGCTTAAAGATGAGACGGTTCTCAGCAGCAAGACGATCTTGGTTGGAGCCTCTAGATGCAATGACGCCGCCAACTTTGATGTCAGCAATGGTGCACATAGATGGATGGTTGAAATGCCGTGCTACTGGGAAGCCGTCAAGATTGATTCTGATTGATCTTAGATGTTCCGTAAATCTGTCAGCAAGACGACGGCATGTTTCACCGACATAATTTTAGAATTGTATTACTATACTTTGTATTTATTGCATCAATGACCATTTAAAATGTATTCTGATAAGCATGCATTATTATGTTGTTGTATTTATTTATATTATACTGATATAATTGTTACTAATTGATTGTATCGATATATAATTATACCATTAATTCTTGCCTCATATTTCGTATTAATTTTGACTATTCATTATATCAATGATCATTCATATATTTTGTATAATCTAATGCTTGCTTAATCTTGCTTAATAATTAATCATGCAGTACTATATTGTATTATCATTATTATTATTATTTGTGTTATTATTATTATTATCATCATTATTATTATTATTATTATCATTACTGTCATTTAAAATGTAGTCTGCTTAAGCATGCATTATTATATTACTGTATTGACTTACATTATATTGATTTAATCGTAAGCTTGATTATACTATTGATTCCTGATTGTATTTAATATTCTAGCTTTATATATTTTGTATTACTTTGTTGGCTTTTATGTATTACATGCATTTTGATGATTGATGAAAATAAAATATGAATGAATGAATGAATGTGAGCAAGGTTTTTAAGTCAAGTCAACACATACATAACTGACAGCCAGTGAAAAAATTTCACTGACTATCCAGGATTTGAACCTGGGACCTTCGGATCACCGGACCGATGCTCTACCAACTGAGCTAATAAGTCAGATGGAGAAGAGCAGTGATGTTATTATCTATATATGAATGAATGAATGAATAAAGTTTCTTGCATCTCGTGCACATGATAACGTAAACTACGTTGGTGGTGACACATGTGAAATGGCTTGTGATGTCAAACGTGCCATGGGGTCCCTCGATGTGTGTAAGATCTAACGATACATAGGGGCATGTGTTAAATCGTTTCCGTTTACAACTAAATGTACCAGGTTCCTCGGAAACTGGAGGCAGCGGATGTGAAGCACGCACTAGATGATCTGATATATTACGATCTTTCTTGAAGGCTGTAACTGGAGGCTCATCAAATATATCACGCGTGTCCTCACTTTCTTGCAGGATCTTGAATTGTCGTCTTATGATATTACGAATGGGAATGGTGTGAGGATGGTATGTAAGAACCAAGGGTACACGGTTGGAACTGGATTTGCTTGATTCTGTCAGGGCAGATTCCTATCAACTTCTTGAACACGGTTCATGGCAGATTGGGTGACGTGTGTTGGATACCCCCGTTGATGGAAAAAGCCTTTCATTTCTGTCTGGATGTTGGCGAGATCTTCTTCATCGCTGCAAATTCTTTTAGCACGAAGGAATAGAGTTTTTGCAACTCTTTGGGTGACTTGATTCATAACGTAGATATGTCCTTTGGTTTCCGTCTTTTATTCCGAAAGTAACAAAATATCTATACTATAAAGATTATATTAAAAAGTTAGGCCTTAAACGAATTAGGTCTAGTGACTCTAGTCAAACAAATCAAACTCAAATGATTTATTTTCAAATTTCATACCTTAAAATCTTCTGAAAGACACAAAACGGTTTTGTCTCAGCCATTTATTAATTTCTAGAATATGCCTCAAATACCACCTTAAGATCTACGCATGACGACATAAACTTTTTTTATTGTCATTGGATGCAGTAGGCCTATTTAGCTGTTTTACTGCTAGCAACATTTGGCATTTATTGAACATTGACTTCAACGTACCGTACCACCCCACCAGGTTCAACCAAGTTAGCAGATAAAGGTATAACCAGTTATTGACTTTTCTCCTGGTAATTGGTCAATAAGCAAACACTTATTGATTGGCTTGAGCAAATTAGTCCGGGCGATTTCTATTGCACAGGGCTCAAAACTCATCAATGCTAATTGTATCTGGATATCGCTGAACGAGGCTTTGAAATTTGCTGTCAAAAAGTGCTTAAAAATGCTGTTATTTTAGTCGATAATAAAGGAAATGTGTATAGTATTTGTTCAATATTTCATTACCTACTGAATACGCTGCTAATATCTCACAAAACTTAACAAATAAGTCGGGTCAAGTGGGGTATGAAAAGTCGGGTATGAGAAGTAGGGTCACAATTGTACCAACCCCGTTTTCATTGCAAATACAGGTAGCTAACAATAAGCTTCCTATTGCGCTACACTGTGTTATTTGCGTTCCACGGGCATAGATAAGGAGAAAACTAAAGAGCATTTAAGCAGAATATATATGCCCGTTACACGGGCGCGGGCATAGATAAGAAGATCATGTAAGAAAAAAAAAGACACAGCCATACAAGATGTATCAAAATAATTGGTACCGACGAGTTAATTCTCATTTTTTGCCGATTTTTTTCACTGTTTTTTGTGCCAGTTTAATTTGGGGTTGATTGTTTAAATATTTGTAATTATAGTAATTTGACCTTCTCTAAGAATTTTAGATCATAAAGATAGCAGATTCTGTTCAGAAGTTACATGATTTTAAAGGAAAGTAGGTGTTTTTACACTTTCCAACATAACGCTGGATCAGTAGCACACCATTTTCAAAGCTATATTTTACTGCAAATAGCTTGTGAGAAAGATTATGTTGAAAATCACGTAAATATTTAGTATTTTCCTTGTCTATTTCTTCATTCATAATATATATAAATGTTCTAATCAATATTTATTGGTTGAGAGTAATATTATGGACTTGAATAATTTAGGAGGGGTGAAAGAAGTTTGTGTATCAACACCTTCCAGGGCGGTAATTTAAATTGTAGTATTGAGATTACAAAGTAGATGATGTGGCAGAATGGCTATAGACTGTAGACAGCATAGGTTAGTTTAGATCTGATAAAAGTTCTTGAAAGGCCCCGGGGAATGGCTCCACAGTATTCCACACATCAGTGTGCATTCATGACACATGTTGACACGAAGCTATGGAGAAGTGCAGAGAAAATTTGGAAGACAGTTTCCAATAGCACGGCGTATCCCATGCAAATTCATCAATAGTCTCCACAGCAGCCAGTTTGGTTCCGCTCCCTCCACACAAACAGTCTGCCAATGATCACGAACTGGTCCTTTTTGATTCGCTAACGTTTTCTGCCGACGTCATCCAGTTTGACGTCAAACAAAGCTCAATTGGTCGACCGGCCAGACGGCTACTTTATTATTCATGAGCAAGTTTGACCCGCCATCTCGCCAACTGAATGAGGTCAATCAAGTTCCCGTATGTACAGCTCTCCGGCTACATTCGTGTAGCCAATCAGAAACGGCGTTATAAGTGGCAATTGGCAGACTGTTTGTGTGGAGGGAGCGTAACCAAACTGGCTGCGGAGGAGACTAATTCATCAACTTCAGATTTAATATTAGATCAATAAGTTAACATATGCCCCTTTCTATTTATAGTACAAAAACTATATTAATTAGCAATTTTATATTTTTGATATATTTTTGAAAATGTCAAATAGCCCGGTACCAATCATTTTGATACACCCTGTATAGTCAACGGCTGTGTAAAAAAATTAACATAGGAAAAAATATGACCAAAGCGTAGCGCTAATTGGAATTCACATATTAAGCAATGCGCGCGCGGGTCTAAGACAGACTTTCTTTATTTTTCTGCCTAAATCTGTACAAAACAACATACCTTGTTACAAGTGCCCTTCTTAACGTTTCATATGAAATTCCCTCCAAGTTGTGGAGCAGCATGCTCTCCAACTTCATCTTTAGTCTTCCAACATCTGATTCCTGTGGCAGCGTAACAGGCATCTGTAGCACTGTTCTCCTCTTTTCGATGACTGCGTCCCTTGAAGCTCTGAATAATGACCTGCCCTTGACTTCCAGAACAGTTAGGAGATCATCAAGGTCATTTCGTTCAATTGTATCACCTTTGATGATTACCTCAGCTCTTAGAATGTTAATCAGTGTTTTCATGTGCTGGGACGTATTTAGATTTATCTTGTCTTTATTGGGGGCAGTTTCAATGATCGCGGCTTCTATATCGTTCCAATTTTGGGCTTTCAACATATCCAATGTTGTAGCTGCAGGTTGCCCTGCAACTCGTCTATATTTTGACAGAATGCGACCTATCAGCCGCATGGGCCAACTGACAAGCTTTTTTCCTGATCGGATCCCTTGAAAAGATGCTTTCCTAAAAGCAGGATGCCCGGATCATCTCTACACATGTTACCCACTTCGTCATTTTTGAAGCTGTTTACGATAGCATCAAAGCCTTCTTTTGTTTGTTGAGAAGCGATACTTTAAGGGCAGTTGAGGTGGATGGCACCTTGTCTTGGGCCAACAACGCTGGGCACCTGTTCTTGTGCCGCCTAAATACAGTGTTGGAGTAAATTCCATGACACCCTGTGCACAGGACAGGATGCCCAGACGTTGTTTGAGCCCTCTGACGTAACAGAGCGTTTCCAGTGATATCTCGATTTCTGTTCTCTTTGAGCATCGCGTCTTTTCTTATTAGGTCAATGGCCTCATTTTTTTTCCTTCTATCTGCATAGGAGAATGCTTGCTTGACCCTTTCTTCCTCCATATGGTTGTGAAGAAGATGGGTCTGGTAGTTGCCACTCAATATCCATTTGTTACAATATAGGCAGGGCCTCTTCGGTTTTTGTTTTTGTTTACGTTTATTATCTGGTGTTGAGGAAAAGGAAAAAAAGGTCGAAAGTATATAGTACAGTTATGTTAGATATATTTATATACATGTAGGCATTAGTATATATGATTGATATATTATATAAACATCTCAAAAAAGCAACCCCTTTAAATAATGGCCATTATTCAAAAACGGACAATTGTTTTACAAATCTGTAAAATGTGTTGGAAGGAGAATATATTTATGCGCACTTAGCAATTGTCTTAATATTGATGTTGTAGCATAAATTTAAATCAATGTAACCCAAGATTTGAAAGTTGCAGTAAATTCTAATTATAATGGAAGGATATCTGCTCGGCTCTTAGTATTGTTTCATGCATTTGGGAGTCAAAATCTGGACCTCACTACAATAAATTGACCGGTGTTTTATTGTTTTCTGAGCTGTCGTATCAAATGAGGCGTCAAAATGCACAGAAATAAATTCTGCTTCCAACACATTTTACAGATTTGTAATACAATAGCCTGTTTTTGAATAATGGCCATTATTTAAAGGGGGTTAGTTACTTTTTTTTAGATGTTTACAATACATATATGCCTTGTTACCATGGTTACAAAAGACAGATCGCCTGTTATTAACTTTAATATGGTATAATGGAGTCTTTACTTTTTATCATTTCTATAATACTGGGTGAATTGTATACCCACACATATATTTTGAAGGTATACCTTACAAAACATGTGCCTCTTTTTTTGTGTAACAAAAAGTATGCATTTCTGCCATACACTCTTCTTCTCTAGCACAGTAAAGTTAGACAGATATTGGATATTGGACAATTAAAGTACACAGCTAGCTACAGCCTGTCTCAAAAAAAATTGTGCAAGTGAAAAGCGCTCTCTTTGGCAATAAGAAAATACCGTTGTGACGTGATGCTTACATCAACGTCAAGGGCACAATCTTAGCTCTCAAATACCGTTCTGTTCAATTTGTTCTTTTTAATCTCGAGATATGTTTAGTTAACAACGAAAGGGTAAAATCACAATTGTGCCACTTTTACTAGGGAATAGGGCTGTACATGTAAATCAATGATAGCTGATGTTGATGCGTCTCAATGCACTCCTCCCTTCGGGGCTCGTGCATTAGACTCATTAACACCAGTGTGCGTCCATTATTTTGTGTAATTTTATTAATTTGTCAAATTTCATGAACTTGTCAAAGTTCATTAATATATTAGTGTGCAATATTTGTTTGTCTTTTAACATGTCTGAGATCATTTGTGAGATCCATAAGTGGATGCAGGAGAATTTTCTAAAATTGAATGATGAAAAGACTGAATTTGTTTTAATTGGTTCTCGACAACAGTTGTCAAAAGTTAATGTCCCACATATTACAATAGGAGATTCTGACATCACTCCTTCATTGAGTGCACGTAATGTAGGTATTATTTTGGACTCGTCAATGTCTCTTAATACTCATGTATCAAGTATTGTACGTTCAGCTTCATTCCATATCAGAAACATTGGTAGAATAAGAAGGTACTTAAGTCCTCATGCTACTGAACAAATTGTTCACAGTTTTGTAACCTCCCAGCTTGATATTGGCAACTCCCTCTTGTTTGGCCTTCCTCAAGATCAGATTGCACGTCTACAGCGTATTCAGAATACTGCTGCGCGCTTGGTCACTTTAACTAGAAAGAGATCTCACATCACTCCAGTTTCAACAGAGTTACATTGGCTGCCGGTTGGTTACAGAATTGTGTACAAACTGTTGCTCATTGTTTTTAAATCACTAAATGATCTTGCACCTGAATATATCAAATGTCTCCTCCAACCATATAACCCTCCTCATATGCTCCGTTCCAGTGACAAATCGCTTCTCTGCGAACCCCTGTTCAAAACATTCATGGGGAGCCCCCCACATCATACACACTTTTTACACCTGGCTGGGGAAAAATTGGGTCAACCTTTTCGGGGCTGTCAGGGGCAGCAAAATTTGCCTTTTCTGTACCCCCGGGTAAGAGGAACCACGGCACACCACTGATAAGGGTCTGTGTATATCTGTATATAAATTATGTGGGTATGGGTTTATGCCTTTGAGTACGCATGCATGTGCATTTTGTTACACTTTCACGCCCGGTGGGGGGAGGGGCACTCGACTTTGGAATTGGAAGTAACGGGGATGTGCAGACAGCAGTTTGAAACTAGGGATCCTTCGGTGAGAGCCTAGACACCAAAACTGGGGATCTTTCAGTAAAATGTTCCAAAGTAGTAGGGGGTCTTTCCATGAGACTATGGAAAATCTGACCAAAAGGGGGTCATTCAGTGAGACTGGAAAACATTTTTGGTCAAGATATAAAAGTTGATACAAAATTTTCAAAAAAGGTGACAGGAAAACAAAAAAAAAGGGTCATAATAGGTGAGAGGGAGTTCTGTTCTGTAAAGGGAGTTGACAAATGGGGGTCAATGTGGCTGCTGAAAAATCGACATTTAGACTTCTCCGTAGTCCACTTGTCCATTGTGCATACTGCATACTCTTGCTATATTTACATTAAATCATAAAACCCTGATTTGTATTAATTTGTGTACAATTGATAGATTTTCACATTTTATCATTTCAGTTTCCGTACTCCCTCTGTTTGTTAGCTTCCCAAATGGACTGCTGACTTTAGATTGTGGTTTACTTGCTTAATATGGCTGTCTATGTATGATATTGTTGGATTTCTGGTCTACTAAAATTGGCCATGATGTAATGCATCTCTAACTGGATCTGGCTTGTGATTGATCCACTCCCTCAACAATGATAAGTCACACTTTTTTCTCGGACACCAGGCCAAAAATTGTGTCATTTCATATTGAGATAGGGTAAAAGGAATAAATAAAAACTGCTACTATAAAACCATAATTGCCGAGGTTGTAAATAAAGATTTTGCTCATTTTGGACCCCTACATTTAGTAGCTTACATTATACCCCTCCAATACATTTAGTATGTACACTCTTTGGAAGAGAGGGTACAATTGTGATATTAAAAGTATTGAATGGGATCCATATATTTCTTTATTTTTGTAGCAGGGGTAGAAACTTGAGGGTTCGGGTGACAATTGATTTAGAAAAAAATACAATATTCGCATCATTTTCGACTTGAAAAGGTCTCCACAATGGTATGAGCTATAGGGATGTTTTAAGTGTTTTTTTGCTCAGTATTTCAATAGCTAAATGATGCAAACAAAAATAAGTCCTTTAAAATGGGATACTCAGGGCTAAACAAAAAACATGTTGCTCTAGAGGGAGGCTTTGGTAAGGGCAACATGTCTTTTGTTTAGCCTCAAACCTCACCAAAGCCTCCCTCTAGAGCAACATGTTTTTGTTTAGCCCTGAGTATCCCCATTTTGAAGGCCTTTTTTTTTTGCACCAATTTTCGCTCAAATGTGGGGACTTCGGACAGAAATATTTTTTTTTGCACCAATTTTCAAATTGATAATTCTGCATTTTTGCTGAACCATGAAATGGTATCAGCCTATATTAGTGAATGTTACTAGCTTATTTACTTACTAACTGACTAACCATTTGGTCTAAAATGGACATATCTCTAAATGCCACGAAGGTATGACCCCACAAGTGGTGTCATATGAAAGAGAAAATATAAAGAATATAATAAAAATATTTCCAAATGTCAGAGGTCATCCAGGGGTCACAGGGGTCAAAAAAGACCATTTTAACCGAAAATGCTCCGATTGAGCTTAAATTTAAATGCAATGATCCTTATGACATTCTAAACATGTTTAAAACATTTTAAAATTTTATTTAAGGTCATTAAGGGCTGGGGTATGAACGTTTGGACAGTATTTATTTTGGGACATTAGAACACATCAGACATATCGAATTGCATTCTGAATACGAAGAATGTCATTCTGATATCAAATAATTTGGATTTTTGAAATTCGCAATTTAATACACATTTTATGGCAAATCATTAAAAATTGATATTTTTGATATTTAACAGTACTCGAAGTGAACTTTATAAATCTGATGATTTATACTTAAAGTGTATGTAGGTGGGATGAAAAGCCGACGATCAATTGAAAATTTGGACCTTTCGTATTGAATATATGGATTTTTTTCCAAAAACACCCAAAAAATTAGGTCTTTTTGGGAAAAAAATCCATATCTTCATTATGAAAGGTCAAAATTTTCAATTGGCCGTCGGCTTTTCCTCCCTGCTACATACACTTTAAGAATATATCATTAGATTTATATAGTTTACTTCGAGGACTGTTATATATCAAAAATTTTAAAAATATCAAATTTTTATAATTTGTCATAAAATTTGTAGTATATCGAGATTTTCAAAAAATAAAAATTATTTGATATCAGAAAGACATGCTTCGTATTCAGAATGCAATTCGATAGGTCTGAGGTGCTCTCATGTCCCACAAATAATACTGTCGAAACGCAATAAACGCTCATTCTAGATCCCTTAAGGTGTCATAAAGGGGTCAAAGGTCAAGTGTTTCAAAATGCTCCAATTGAGCTGAAATTTAAATGCAATGATCCTTATGACATTCTTAAAAACATTAAAAAAATATTTTAAAATTCATTTAAGGTCATTAAGGGGTCATAAAGGGGTCAAAGGTCAAGTTTTTCAAAATGCTCCAATTGAGCTGAAATTTATATGCAATGATCCTTATGACATTCTAAACATTTTAAAAACATTTTCAGATTCATTTAAGGCCATTAGGGGGTCATACAAGGGTCAAAGGTCAAGTTTTCCAAAATGCTCCGATTGAGCTGAAATTTAAATGCAATGATCCTTATGATATTCTAAACATGTTGAAAATATTTTGAAATTCATTTAAGGTCATTAAGGGGCAATAAAGGGGTCAAAGGTCAAGTTTTCAAAATGCTTCAATTGAGCTGAAATTTAAATGCAATGATCCTTGTGACATTCTTAACATGTTTTTAATATTTTAAAATTCATTTAAGGTCATTAAGGGGGTCATACAGAGGTCAAAAGTCAAGTTTTCCACAATCAAGGTATATTAAATCAGTCTTACTACTATCCAGCACAGTATTGCTGCTTGATCAGATCGTCACAGTCATCCACCTAACTTACCTCGTGCCCTTGCAAAGGGCACAGTTGCTCTAGTTTATTTTATATTCTTTACTTTTCCTCATACCTTCGTAGCATTTCGAGATTATGTCCATTACAGACTCTGGGTGACAGTGGTATAGGCCTAGCACAATATACTGCCGAAGCCACGTGGTTCAGCTATGGTGCGGTTATCGCTCTAGTTTTTATGTCAGATTCAGTTTCTACACACAATTTCACCCTAGAAAATGTTCCTTTTAAAATATCTTTCACTATAAGTTTCCACCATTCTGACCAACAAAAGTCAAAGCTTGAATGCTGTCTTATATACATTATGCCACGTAAAATTAAAATTTTGTTTCACATCCTCAACATGAGAAGTGGATCTAATATAACACCAAGATACTTTAATTCATTTGTATGATCAAGCACGTCATATTGGTGAACTTGGTAAGAATGTGAGATGCACCAAATACCATATTATTTAGTTTGTTTGTTGAGAGTTAACTTTAGCGGTTAAATAGCGGTATAAAAACCAAAACCAAAAAACAATTTGGATATATTTAACGGTTATACATATATCTGAACATATTATAATATTAAAATGTCAAATTCAAAATAACAATTGAGCTACAGCACCATTGGTGCTCGATAGGTGCTATATGTTGGATGTTACACGTTTTTAAGGAGATGCTACTTTTTGACGACTTTTTCATGCATATTTGGATCCCGGGGGGTCACTTGCATACCAAAGTGGTATGCATGCTTGTCCTAGCACCTCAAAAATGGACCCTAAATGGCGTAATCAGTGTGGAAACATTTCACCCTTAATATTGGCGTAAGGCTATATAAATCTTGCCACTAAAAAAATGAAATGGACCCCTAAATGGCGTACATTCTAAAACAAACCCACTGAAGTTGAAAAAATGTATCCTAAACGTCGAAACTTAACCTGAAAAGCTCCCTTTTTTCTAAAAATGTCGCCGCCGCCACAAGGCCAAAAATCAACCTTTTCGACGTTTTGGGGGATGAGCATGCATGTGTACCATTTTGGTATGCGAGTGACACCCCCCCCTCCCCCCGTATTTGGATTTGCACCTGCTTTAGACTTACCGCTACTGAAAATTAGATGCCATATTTGGAAAGATTGGATTTTTTCCATTCAGGAAGTGTTTACTTTTGTTATGATAGGATCTATAATTAGGAAGCTATGAGTGTTTCAATGCAAAATGATGTGCGGTCCTTGAAATTTAAGAAGAATTAAAGAAATGAACCTTTGCAGACAAACTGGCTTTATAATAAAAGAGAGAAAAAATCAGAACCGTTCGGATTTGAACCAGCGCGCACCCACAGTTACATGTCGTTGAGTTCACCACATGCCACAACAGCTCATGGCGCGTGGCGGCGAATTGAACATGTAATGATTTTATTCTCTCGAAATTGTCTCACGACCAATGCACACCAATGTAAATTTATTATAAATAGAGAGGGCAGCCTACTTCATAACCACTTAATAACACAGGGCCTTTTATGGAGGTTTTTGTGAAAAAATGTTCTAACTATATATATTAATCATCCCGGTTTCTGTTAGAGGATAGACTTCTCTGTTGTCCACTTGCCCATTGTGAATACTATGGCTATTGCATTTAAGCTTAAAACTCTGATTTAATTAATTTGTGCACATTGATAGATTTTCAAATCTGATCTTTTTAGACACCGTACTCCCTCTGTTGGCTTCCCAAGTGGACTACTTACTTTCGATTGAGGTTAACACATGGTGGTCTATGGATGAGATTGTCGGAATTATGGCCTACTAAAATTGGCCATGATGTAATGCATCTTTAAATGAATCTGGCTTGTGATTGGTTGCCCAGATCTCATTATGGTTTAAATCCTCCGAGCACGTGTCATTACCATTGATAACTACATCGTACACAACTATGCGGCACTTTGTGTACTTTCTCTTGCTACATCGTTTGAGCAATGGATCTGGTAATTTGAGGAAGCGATCTTTGCATGATCGTTCATGATTGTTACTTATTTAGCAAGGAAAATTCGGACGGAAAGTGTGATTTTTGGAGCATTTTGTTACGAAAATTTTTACCAAATTTCATGAATAGTTTCCTTTGCAGCTGTGCTGCTATGTGCTAATTTCAGTGTTGGACATCAGATGACCTTCCAGAAACTTGAGATGGTCATGCTTGCGCTCATTGATACATTTAGTCTAGGTTGTTTTTTTTGGGGGGACCAGTAAACAACTATAAAGGCTTAGCAGTCATAAAATACTGAGCAAATAAACTGAGAGCTAATTAAATACACTTAATTAGGTCAGGCAAACATGTTGTGAAAGTAATTATATCGAGAAGGTCGTATCTGCAATAGCTACCCTATACATAATCTTAAAAATAAAGCACTTGACAGCTATTGCATAAACCCTACCTAGATGTGTTTTTACAATTTTGTATATAAGAGATAAAGTACACATTAGGGGTTTAGGGCAAGAAAACCCTATCTGCAATAGCTGCCAGGTGTAAAATGTGTTCAATATAGAATGCAGAAATTACCCAAATGTCTATGGAGCAGCTATTACTACAAACCCAGAACGTCTAAATTCAGCAAAACTTCTAGTATTGGAGATTAGATATGAATAGAGTATTAGCCTTTGTTAACTGATACTGGACAAAATTACTTATGGAAACAATTATTATAGACACATTCATGGTCTGCTAGCTCCCTCCCAATTGGTTTGTTATACACTTTTTCTTAAGGGCTGGGGTATGAACGTTTGGACAGTATTTATTTTGGGACATTAGAGCACATCAGACATATCGAATTGCATTCTGAATACGAAGAATGTCATTCTGATATCAAATAATTTTGAATTTTTGAAATTCGCAATTTAATACACATTTTATGGCAAATCATTAAAAATTGATATTTTTGATATTTAACAGTACTTGAAGTAAACTTTATAAATATGATGATTTATACTTAAAGTGTATGTAGGTGGGTTGAAAAGCCGACGATCAATTGAAAATTTTGACCTTTCGTATTGAAGATATTATTTTTTTTTCCCAAAACACCAAAAAAAATTATGGCTTTTTGGGGAAAAAATCCATAGCTTCAATATGAAAGGTCAAAATTTTCATTTGACCGTCGGCTTTTCCTCCCTGCTACATACACTTTAAGAATATATCATTAGATTTATATAATTTACTTCGAGGACTGTTATATATCAAAAAATCGAAAAATATCAAATTTTTATAATTTGTCATAAAATTTGTACTATATTTGTGATTTTCAAAAAATGAAAATTATTTGATATCAGAAAGACATGCTTCGTATTCAGAATACAATTCGATAGGTCTGAGGTGCTCTCATGTGCCACAAAAAATACTGTCGAAACGCAATAAACGCTCATTTTAGATCCCTTAAGATCACTAACTATTATTCAATGTTGATTGTTGTACAACTATATGTAAAATTACCAATACAGATGAACTTTCATGCTTATATGTAAAATTACTGCTCAAATAATACTAGGTAATAACATCACCATTGAAATACATGCTTATTGTTTGCTAGCAATTCACTGAACTGGAAATTGCTCCTTTGCAATGATTTATAAGAGCCCATAATGTTACCCATGTTTGCTTCTTATTCCAGAACCACCCATGTGTAAAATGCACCCTATGCTGTTTTGGAATTATAGTGTCTAATTTTGAGTCTATTTATCAGACTACATTTGAGGTCCGATCTTCTGGATTGTATTCTCCCCAAATAGTGGTCTAAATTTGTGCCTATATTTAGTAATTAATCCTCATTGTTACTGCCAAACCAATTTTAGAGGATCTGCTGAAATATAGGCACTTTGGGTTTGCAGTGTATGGTCCTAAACCCTCAATATAATTGTTTCTTGTTTTCCTTCTCACCCAGTTGTTTGTCTCCAAGATAAGTACTTTTTTTTTTTTTTTTTTTTTTTTTTTGTCATTATATTTTTTATTGGAAAAAGCAAACATAAGAATAATATAATCACAGAGAATCACAATTACAGCTGCAAATGTGTGTATACATACATGGCATAGTGTACTACATAATGCACAAATAATGAATAATGAGATACATTTTGTATATCATACAGAGTCAACATACATGTACATGTGACATAATGGCAAAACAATATTACAGTGCTAATGCACCTTGTACATCAAATGTCAAAGCACCACTTTTAAAGTGATTACTTAATTTACCCTTTTATAAGCAATATCATATTCCATTTTTCTTTTCATCAAAATGAAGTTTTTCAAAGCAGTAAAGTTTGGGTTCACTTCCTGAAATCTACATCTGTAAATGTAGTATTTACTGCATAATATTAAAAAGGAAAGTAAATTATCATTGGCAATACCAAACATAAGGTCAAAACTATTAAACTGAATATTCAGGTGAAGTTTGTCATTTAACATGTTAAATAACTCATTCCAGATACATTTAACTTTATCACATTCACAAAAACATGAACCACAGTTTCGGGAAATTTGTCACAAAAAAAACAAAGAGGAGAATCTTTTCTTCCAATTTTGTGGAGAAAGCTGTTGAAAGCAATTGCCTTATGGAATAGTTTAAAATAAAATGATCTTAATTGAGTCTCAATGGTACATTTGAAATTCCGGATATGAATTTCTTCCCACCCTACATTCCCCTTATCACAAAAATCTTCAAAGATATCTTCCCAGAATTTTGAATTCTTTCAGGGGAAGCTTGTTTAACATTATACTGTAGGTGTAGCGAGGGACCCTGGGGACCAGGATAAGATTATTAGAGAAAATGTCGAAAGTGTCAAAATCCTGGTCCTCAAAATCATCCAGCATCCCACAATAATGAACAATGCTATCCATCAACACATTATATTTTCTCCTATCTCTGTAAGAGATATCAAATTCAATTATTAAGTCGTCAAAAGATTTTAAGACTGGTGTGGGAAGATTATCATAAAGAACATCAGATAGAGTACAAATCCCTTTAGTATACCAAATACCCAGACCCCCCCCCCAAAAAAAGGATTTTTAGCAAGACCATGTGCATGTAGATTAAGAAGGTTATGTTTGTATCTTAAATATTTAAATCCAACAGTGTAAATCAAATCAGAAATGCAATACTGATAAGTTTTCGCAAACTTCACCAGAAAAGAGCATATCCTGAGCCGGCATTTGCCGAGCAGGCATATCGTGAGCCGACTCCACCCTAGTTAATTAATTTAATTAAAACCCTAAAACTCAAAAGATTACACATTCAGGATACCTAATAGTATTCAGGCTTGTCATACTTAAGCAATTTTACTAATTTGGGGCAAAAAGGCACACCTGAAACAACATGTAAATAAGCTGGAGCAAACATTAACACAAAAGTGCATATTATGGGCCAGCATATTATGGGCCGACTCCACCCTGACATTTTTTTCGTTAAGCTGCTGTAACTTTTGAAGTATACATACTATGTTAAAATTTAAGGTACCAATTTGAAGCACTCACTAAGAGCTTTAATTTGGTTTATAATTTGCCTATGTAGGTATCTACAGTAATTAAACAATTCAACATTTATGCAAAAAATTCTGCGCAAATGTCCGGGCTCCAGCCTATGAGACCCCCAACTCATAACGCATGGCCATGTACAAGATTCAGGGGTGTGATTTGTTCAGGTTTTTCCAGAATTCTTTTGCCTTTTGGGTGATTTTTAACCCGTCTTTGGGTATTTTTGCCCGATTCCGCCTTGTTTTTTAATTTTCTGGATTTTTTCAAGCTTTGAATCGCACCCCTGAATATTGTTGTTTTTCATAGATCAGACCTCATTGAATTGTTGTTTGAATTTTCAACAACATTTGTTATTACATGCATATATGTTTCTACAAAATGTAGCCCATCTTGACTGGAAAGCAAGGTTCTGGTAATGCTTCTTCACTGCTTGGGTTTGGTGCGCTCACCGGGGGTCACCTGGCGTCTTCAGCTGTTTATTTCTAGCTTGTGGTAAGATTGAAGAACTGCGTAATTTCAATTTGTATTGCGCTCTTTATAAGTTCCTAACATGTTTCACATGGAGCTTGAGCAATGTGAGATTGGTCATGTTTTCTCCTCATCCATGTTTGGGCCGTGTAGGATTGATGTTTTGGTTCTCGTCCCTCCCTCCTCGATTTCTGGGATTTGTCAGATTTTTTTTTTTTTTTTAGATTTTTCAATTTTTTTAGACTTTGGAATTATTTATGAAATCTTCATACATATAAATAAGTTTATTAGAGAACAAGCATCACTTCCAAGTCTTTTTGTGGTACTATGGGGGGTTTGTCCCTCAGAGTCTCACATTTGAAAAAAAAAAGGGCCTCATCGTTTCCTCGGGCACTGTTGGAGAGGACCGAAAACTGCTGACAATGCTGATCTTACATTGGAAAAAAAAAAAAAAAAAAAAAAAAAAAAACGCCTCCCTCCCTCGTCAATTCATGAGAATCCTCTGGACGAGAACCAAAGCATTAATTTTGTACGGCCTTAAGATGATTGTCCATCGATCAGGCTTCACTGAATCTTTGTATCAATTTTCAAAACAAAATGTTGCATTGTTTAAATTCTACATGTTTTTCTTGTCTAGAGAGCAGGATGACACTTCTGCGCTGCCTGGATTTAGTGCGCTCCCCGGGGCCCTTTCGCCGGGTCGACGGGCGTCTTCCGCTGAAGGTGCCGGTTGGTCCGGTGGGGGTGCTCTGGCGGGTGTCCCGGGTTTGGGTCGTGTGGGGTGTTGTTTTGCTTTCTATTTACATTTTTTCCTAATGTAAGCATGAATTTGCATAATTTTTTCGTATCTTGACCATTTTAATACGGTCTTGTTGGTCGTGTTTTAGTGCATACATTTTGCACTAAAAAAAATAATCAATCATTCAAATTTGTCTTTTGCCAGCACTGTTGGATTTTGAACTGCCAATTGTTTTGCTGCCTTTGTCCCAGTGTTCAGGGCTGTTGCGTGATTTGAGGCCCTGACTTCGTGCGGCGTGCGCTTTTCAATTGCGTGTTCTTAATCAACTTTTTATGTTTTTTTCCTCCTTTTATGTTTCCTTCTCCCTTGTATTTTTTTTTTGTAATGGTTGCAGCTGTACATGTAATTCAAGATCCAACTACATTAGGTTTTGTGTATTCTACAGGTATGTTAGGGATATTGAAATTATATGCAGTATTTAGAATGACATACAATGTACATGTGTGTTTTTATTGTAACCTTATGAACATTCAAGTATTTACATCAGAAGAGGATATCTTCGGGATTTTACTACCAATAGTAAAATGGTTCTAACTTTAAGTACTTTTAACTGTAGAGGTATTCAGGACACTTTCAAGCGTAAAAAGTTTTTCATTACCTTAGGTCAATAGGAAGTGATATTATTTTTCTGCAGGAGACCCATTCTTCTACTACAGAGGAAACATTTTGGAAAACACAATGGGGTGCTCATGCCTGGTTTAACAGTTATGCTTCTAACAGCAGAGGGGTGGCCATTTTGATTAGTAATTCTATTTCTGTTGATGTTAAATCCATTTATAAAGATCCTAATGGAAGGTTTTTAATTTTGTCTGCTGTTTTGAATGGGTTCCCAGTTGTTTTGACAAATATTTATGCCCCTAATGCTGATGATCCCCAGTTTTATTTGGATGTGTTTGCCCACTTAGATAAATTTGATGGTTCATCCCTTGTTATTGCTGGTGATCTAAATTTAGCTTTGAGTGATCTTGATTACCGTGGTTCTCGTGCTCGCCATTCAAATATTAATGCAAGTGAAATGGTCAATATTTTGATCGAAGATTTGAATTTAATTGATGTATGGCGGCATTATCACCCTAACCTTAGGCATTATACCCGTCATCAACACAATCCTAAGGTTTTATCAAGATTGGATTATATTTTGATTTCAGAGAATATGATTGGTTCCTGTTATGGTTCTAAAATTCTTCCTGGGGTTAACTCAGATCACTCAATTGTTAATTTGAAATTTGATTTGGATCCCAACCCCGTGGCAGAGGCTACTGGAAATTGAATTGTAATTATCTTCGTAAAGATGCTGACTTTATTAAATTTATTAAAAATAAAATTGAGGAGTTTAAAATGACCAATCTATGTAACACTGATTGTAATTCCAATTCTATTTGGGATGCTTTCAAATGTACCATCACTGGTTATTGTATTGAGTACACATCTAGAAAGAAGAAAGAGAGAACATCCTCTAAGAATAACCTTATTAATAAGATTAAGGAGCTTCAACTCAAATTGGTCGATGGTCTTGATGACGATGCTTATGCTACTATCAATGATGAGCTTAAAGAGTTAGATTCCCAGTTGAATAAGATTGTTGATTTTGAGACTGATGGGCTTATCACTAGATCCCGCTGCCGTTGGGCAGAAGAGGGTGAGAGAAGTTCCAAATACTTCTGCAATTTGGAGAAAAGATCTAATGAAAAGAAAAGCATTAATCGCATCAGGACTGCCGATCAAGATATGATAACAAACAAAAAAGAATATTCTGGAGGAAATTCACAAATTTTATAGCAAGTTGTACCAATACTCTGGTATTGAAAAGAATTGTACTGAGTATGATGTAACAGTTAATGATTTTTTATACCCTCTTGATATTCCCAAGCTCTCCAATGAAGATAAAGATAATCTTGATCAGCCCCTTTCAAAAAATGAGGTTTTTCAGACTATTTCTTCTATGAATCACAACAAATCTCCAGGGTATGATGGCTTACCCGTCGAATTTTACATCATTTTTTGGAACGACATTAGTGATATGCTTCTTGACTCTTTTAATTTTTCTTTTGAAAGTGGCCTTCTTAGTTTGTCCCAAAGAAATGGAATTATCACTTTATTGCCAAAGAAAGATAAGGATCTATTGGAAATTCAAAATTATAGACCAATCTCACTTCTTACTACTGATTACACAATTATTGCCAAGACTATGGCTAACCGTTTAAAGAAATGTATTGGTAATTTGATCCATTCAGACCAGTCTGGCTTTTTAAAAGGCAGAAGCATTGGTAATAACATTAGGCTACTTTTAGATGTAATTGATTTTACTGAGGCGAATGATATCCCTGCTGCTGTTATTTTATTAGATATCCAAAAAGCATTTGATTCGGTCAGTCATGAGTTCCTCTTTAAAGTGTTGGATCATTTTAATTTTGGTGAACATTTTATCAAATGGGTTAAAACTTTTTACTCAGGCAGGAAATCTTTTGTTATTAACAACGGTTTCCTTACAAAATCAGTCAATATGGAACGGGGCATATTTCAAGGTTGCCCAATCTCCCCATACCTTTTCCTGTGTGTCATGGAGACGCTTGGGAGTGCAATTAGGATTAATTCCAATATTAAAGGTATTTTGGTTAACAGGAAAGAATTGAAAGTGTCCATGCTTGCTGATGACACTACATGTTACATTGATGGTTCAAAGGAATCATTTCAAAGTCTGTTTGATATCCTCAACACTTTTGGTAAATGCTCTGGTTGTAAGGTAAACATGTCTAAATCCAAATCAATTTGGATAGGCTCTAAAAAAGGCAACCAAGAGTTTCCATTTCAAGATAAGGGGCTTTGCTGGGTTCAAGACAAATTCAGTTACCTTGGTATTAATTTTTCCCTCAATCTGAGTTTGTTGTTTGACTTAAATTATAAGGTGAAACTGAAGCAAATTGAACAAACCTTAAATTGTTGGAAAGCTAGAAGTTTGTCACTCATTGGTAAAATTTGTGTCATAAAATCTCTTTTGCTTCCACAGTTGTTGTATCTTTTTTCTGTGCTCTGTATAAAAATTCCAGAAACTTTTTTTAAAAATTTAAATAAATTATTTTTAATTTCATCTGGAATGGGGAAATGACAGAGTGAAGAGGATTTTGTATGTCTTGATTATTCTTTGGGTGGTTTACGTATGGTTAATGTAAAGTGTTTTACGGAGACTCAAAAATTGATTTGGGTAAAATATTTACTTGATGACAACTATGAGTGCATGTGGAAATCTCTTGAGATTTCTTTTCTTCAAAAATTTCATTCTGATGTTAAAATTCTGTGGAAATCTCATGCACCTGAAAGTATTCTTTCGCGTCTGAAGAATGTGCAGCTGGCTGATTCAATAAGATCGTGGTATTCTTTTAGAGATAAAGCCACTGAAGACCTTGGTTATGAGATCCGAGAAATGAGGAGTCAGAATAGCACTTGTATTTGGTTCAATAGAAGTATTAGATCCAAATCAAAACAGTATTTTTATTACGATCCAAGATAAGTACTTAGTGGTCCAATTAACATTATTGTTATCTTATTGACTATGCAGCTCGTAAAAATTTGGTCCTGCTTTATATTAAGGTGAGACAGGTGTAATCGGTTTTTGTGTGAAGATCATAGAAATTTAAAACTTGGTACAAAGAAATTGATATAAACAAAAAATACTCAAATGTTAAGCATATTAATTAACTAATTTGCATATTTAATTGGGGAAAATGAGCTACAGCACCATTGGTGCTCTTGTTTTTGTTTTTTGTTTGTTTTGTTTTGCATTTGAAAGGAACGGAGAAATAGAGAAAACAAAGAATTTATTGGCTCTGGGTGTGATTCAAACCCGAGACCCCTCGCATGCCAAGTAGTAGGCTTGCGTCATCACATCCCGTGGGATGCATGCACGCACCGTGAAGTTGTTTGTACTGTAGTGTTTTGTAGTACTCACTCTTGTTTAGGAAGCATGAGTTTCGATAGTGGTTACTAATAATAGCCTATAACCCGGACGTGTTTTTTGTGTGGTTTTTTTTTTTGCATTTGAAAGGAACGGAGAAATAGAGAAAACAAAGAATTTATTGGCTCTGGGTGTGATTCAAACCCGAGACCCTCGCATGCCAAGTAGTAGGCTTCCGACACTTAGCCACAGGTCTTACACTGGCTGGGCCAGCAAATTTGTGCCCATAGGGTGATTGTGTCATCGCACCCAATGGGATGCATGCACAGTGAAGATGTGTAAATGTTTAAGTACTCAGGCTTGTTAGGGTTAACTGGTGAAAAAGAATGGAGTAACACTGACACTCGCAAAAGTTGCATCACCTTGTAACTTTGCTTTAATATTTAATATTTATCATACACACTAAAACGGCTGATGTTTTTTTTTTAGCAAAAAAGCTAAAATGTTAGTTGCTTTTATATTGTTCCATGCACTTATTCAGCACGCAAGGGGCTGTGGCAGGCACTCTCTGACATTACAAAATACCGTAAACATTCGCCTAATGGCACACATGGGCTCCTTTGCCTTGGGTAAATTTCATGTATAAATAGGGAACCTCTAAAAATCCTAACAAGAATTAAGGATACGTGCCCTTATTTGCTGGTGAGATTTTTAGTTTAAGGGCACTTTTAGTTTGTATCTAAAATTCCAGTTACTGTATTTCAAGGGAGCCCATATAAGTGACATTAGGCAACCGTTTACGGTACACTAGTCCTAGCACATGTTGTGTGCGTGGAGGACCGTGCCAAACATGAATGCCTATTTGGCATTCTGTAGCTATTCGCCAAGCCCTCGAGTGCTAAGGATAGCGGTACTAGGTGGTCACTAGCACTCAGTAGCTAAAGAATGTCTATAGAGGTGGTTCAATGCCTATTTACTCATTAAGCCATCGTTAAAGCTCAGTACTATTAAATTAGGCGGTTTGCTATAGGCACTCAGTGGCATTCGTATAATTCATAGGCATTACACTGAAAAAATGTCTAAGTATTAGGCATTCGGTGAAAAAATTCTTAAGTAATAGGCATTCCACTGGAAAATTTCTAAGTATTAGGTATTCGGTCAAAAAATTTCTAAGTAATAGGCATTCCATTCAATTAGGCATTCTGCTAATAGCCTTTGACTAGCATTCCTTATTCTTAGTCAGTGGGAGTGGTCTAGTTCGTAGACACATTTCTGATTGGACAATCGCATGATTTCGGGTGCCGTCTATCAGGCCGTAGATGACCCCACGTCATCGTGCGTCTTGATAATGCGTAACACGCGTGTAGAGGTGCGCGTATGTATCTCGCTGGATGCGTAGACTAGTGCGGAATACGCGAACGCGCTAGCAATACGCGCAACAGAATACGTGAAGTTGTAAACAAGTTTCGTTCATTTTATAATGAGGGGAGTTTTTATGACGGTACAGTTATTAAAATAATATTTAACTGTCTAAGAATGAGAATAAACGATAGGAATTTTTATTTTGCCTATCCTCTACCTATGATAGACGACAGGCAGGTCCAATATTTTTATCGGCATCCACTACTCAAAATAGTGGACCTGCCTGTCGTCTATCACACGGTAGAGGATAGGCAAAATAAAAATTCCTATCGTTTATTCTCTAAGTGGTTGACCGAAGGGTCAAACAGGTGCATGATGGGAATATAGTTCTAACTGCCATTTTGAACTGGTGTGAATGCAGAGATGATGGAATCTTAATCCTTTCATGTTTCCAGCTTTATTATAGGCCTTATTTTTCATATGTAGCTATAATTATTTTGTGTATTTATAAAACACAATGATCTAAGTGGGCACACCTAATGTTGAAATCAGGTTGAAATTTCGACGTCGACTGGTTGAAATCAGGTTGTATTTGCAAATGGACTTCAACCTGATTTCAACCTCCTTAATTTTTGCATTGAAAGTTGGTTGAAATTAGGTTGCATTTGATGCAATTTAGTAGCTCATCTTGCTGATGCACGTGGCTATACTTGCTAATATATTCGAGTTCAGTTTGTGTATATTCTTAATCCTTACTCTCCTAGATTTCCTAGAGCAACCCCAAAATATGGGAAATCATATATGGAAAAGTATATATCATGAGCCTCATTTGTTCAGAAAAAGCATTAGGGGAAATTGTCTTTTTTCACTTTCGATGTCATTTATCATGAAGGCAATAGTTTTGACCTCCACAGTTGTTGATAAGAATTATACAATTTGTTTCCAGGAGTCAATTTGGAGAATTAAATCAAAGAATAAAATAGATCAGCTAACAATAATAACAGTGGCCAGCTTTCTTGTTTTTGCATATGGTTTGTGTTTTTTTGCAGCAAGTTTGCATTTGAACTGGAAGGCCCAAGCCTCGAAATTATATACAAAGGACGCAGTGATTTATCCAGACTGAACTAAAATGCCTCTGCGTCTGTCACAATGGATAAAAAATGGAGTATTCTGGGCTTACCGTGTGCAATTTTCTGCAGTGCATTATATTCCTATTTCTCACTCTCGTAGAATTGCTTAGCCAACATAGCTATATTATATAGTGGTTCAAGTGCTTCACCTGTAGGTGGTTGGAATACCTAAGCGTTTGGAATACCTATTGGCGGTTGGAATGCCTACAGGTGGTTGGAATGCTTCCGAGGTGATTGGAAATTTCGTTGGCGGTTGGAGTGCTTCATAGGCTAAACTAAGTGGTTCGAGGGCCTAGCTCATTTACATATTTCGCCTCTGAGGAGGGCTTATGAACCACTTACGAACCACTAATAGTGGATGAGGGCTAATAAGTGGTTCAAGTGCTAACCTGTAGGCGGTTGGAATGCTTCTGAGGTGGTTGGTATATGCTTCCTAGCGGGTTGGAATGCTTCCTAGGCGGTTGGAATGCTTCCCAAGCGGTTCAAATGCTTCCTAGGTGGTTTAAATGCTAGGCGGTTTGAATGCCTCCTTAGTGGTTCGAGTGCTTAGCTCATTTTCATATTTCGCCTCCGAGGAGGGCTTATGAACCACTATAAGTGGTTGAGGGCTAGCAAACAGATGGTTGAGTGCTAACAACCGCCTATTAATTCAATGTTCTAGTATTGGAGGCATTCACCATTTAGGCATTCATTACCGGTTCTTTACCATTCAAGGAATGCCTAGTGAGTGCTAGGGAATGCTAGTTTTTTACACTACAAAATCACCAGTCCTAACACAGCACCTCGATCGCTTCACTTTGGAACTGGAACTACACATAGTTCTAACCGCAATTCTGCCTTTCCTGCAAGCATATAACTTTATCACATCAATGATATTATGCAGATTTTGGTATCAGGTGAAAGCTTATATTTTTCTCATTTAAACTTATTGCATATAAATATTTCCAAATGAGTGTTTTTCTGAAGAAATTAGACTAATTAGACAGTTTTTTGATGATATCTTTGGAAATACACTTAAATGGAACTTCTAAAATGGTACCGAGAAAAATTGGGGCTTTCAGTTGAAATCAATATATTACATGATCATCAATGCTTGAAAGCGATATGACAAGTAATTAATTAGTAAGTTTTAAAGAATTTGATTTTCCAAATATCAGGTCATCTTCCTTTTAATTGCATGTTTAATGTGGATTGTGAGATAGAACCACACTGGGACTGTCCCATAGACTGCAACAGACTTCATGGTCTGCAATGCTCGAAATAAGCAGTAAATGAATCCAAAGAACGTTTGCATTGGATTTTTACATTGAGGACCTGACTTGATGATTCCGAATCGAAAAGCTGATGACTCATATTCAGCTGGTGATGACTCGACTTGGAAGCTGATGACTCAGACTCGGATGTTGATAACTCAACTACAATGTCCCTCACAGCTTGTTATAATTTCATGTCAATGGCACTTAGCGAAAGTGTCACGCAGCATTGATCGATGGAAGGGTATAGTAAGCCCCTGGTATTGGTCTTCTGTATCTGTCCATTGAAATGACACTTGCTGGATGTTATCTCTAAGAATTAACCAAGACATCCTGAAATGAATAATAAAATGAATCTTGTGAGTTGTTGGCATATGGACTGTATACACAAGTTATATTATTGTAAATGTGTTAATGTATAACGATAACTAACAAATAAAAGGTAAAATGCTACATGGTTAACAACATTCCATTTACTAAAAATTTACAATTTTTCAAAAACTAAAATGCAAAGCTGCACACACGCACAAAAAAAACCACCCACAATATATATGGCTTAAAGATGGAAAATCTGCCCAGGTGGTTGAATGTTTATATATTGTCAAAATGCATAAACTGTTCAAAATTTGAAGTAAAGAAATATTATAATCATTTTGTTTAAGTTTGATGCCCTCAACTGGACTATTATCTATCATAATGTAGGTCATCAAGAATATCATATACTAGTTTTAACTTAAGAGATATATTAGTGAGGCGGATATGTGAAATAGATGTTCACTTCTGGCAGAAATCATAGAAATTGGTAGTTGGGGGTTCTGAAGTATGCTGATATCAAAAATCTACGGATACAAATGATATGAGTATCCGTTTGGCGGCCATCTTGGATTTCAAAATGGCCGCCCTTGAAATATATAGAATATTCAATATCTCAGCCTGTGAAGGTCCCATGATGCTAAAATTAGTGGCAATACTCATATTTATATTGCCCAGGGACCCATAAAAAGTATTTTTAAACATGAGAACTGTTACCTCAAGCGACCAGCTTGGATTTCAAAATGGCCGCCATTTAAACATAGTATGTTGAATATGTTGGCCTGTGAAGGTCACAGGATGCTAAAATTGGTGGCAATACCCATATATGTAATGCCAAGGGTCCCATATACATTATTATAAACATGAACAATTTTATTTTAAAGGAGTATTTCGTGATCCTAGCATCCTCTTTTATGACATTTTTCAGTACATATCCACGAAAAAAGCATATTCCCAAAATTTCAGTTGATTCCGAAATTGTGTTTGCGAGTTATGCATGATTATGTGTATTACACTGCTCCATAGACAATACGTTGTAATTTCGTTCTGGTGCACCAGAACGAAATTCAAATTTCACGATATCTTGGCTAAACGAATTAATCTGCAAGAGATATTTTGTACATAAACATTCTGTAGCCAGAGGTTTCCAGTGATATAAAAATCTCAACTTTTTTTGAGAAAAGTGGGGGGATGAGGCTGTGGATCACGAAATGCCCCTTTAAGCAGACATATATATTTGATTTCAAAATGGCCGCCATTTGAGTTCAATAGTATCCTTTGTTATTTGTGACATAAGCAAGATAAATTAAACGGTACTAGGTAATGGTAGTCCTATAAAGGGTCCTAAATACTACTATTAAACAGTAAAACTATTTCAGTGGACTTGTCATCTTGAATTTCAAAATGGTTGCCTTTCCAAACAAGTTTAGTATGTGTTTGAAATTGGTAGTACATATCATCAATATCTGTATATTGAATACATGATGAAAGGATTGCATAATAATTATGTACATTTCCTTTTCATTACAATCTTACTCATTTTTTTCTGTTGTAAAATGGATGGAATTAGCTGGTATTGGTTATTACAGTTACAATGTCGTTATTGTTCACACTGACCCACGCAGAAACATAACTGTGTACATTTCAGATTTGCCCCGCCATTATAGTATTTACACCTTCCATGGCAGTTCATCTTGCAGTCACATTTGACCATTTCCCTACATAGTTTGGATGCTTCTAGAAGTGTTGTCCAAACAACAGCCCAGTGTGATGTATTGTCTCCTTTTACCCAGCCCCAGTTTGAAGGAGAGGGAATTATTGGATTGGAAGTAAGTGATTATCCCCAAATGAAACCTGCCTGGATTACAGCTCGCTTGACAAACTGGACAAGGGCACGCCTAGTTAAAGGAATGTTCTCAATATGATAGTTCCCATAAGCAAATGTAAAGGGGTTTCCTTGCTTCGATCCCTTTTCAGAGAATGTCCTGTTAAATCGGAGAACAACATAACTCTCTAGCTCATCCATATCATTCCAGGCAGTCTTCCTACCAATCCCACTACTGTTATATATGAGAACATTATAACTCTCTAGCTCATCCATATCAACATCTGTTATTGTTTGTGGAGTTTGGGATAAGCGTTTGAAGGACTGATTTTAGTTATGGCAACGATCTCCATACTTTCCAGGCAGTCTTCCTACTAATCCCACTAAACGTTGATATGGTATCACCTCCAGAAACAGCATAATGTGTTTCCTTGCTTCGTTCACTTTAGCCAGAGAGGATGTTATGTTATATTAGGAGAACAACATAACTCTCTAGCTCATCCATATCAACATCTGTTATTGTCTGTGGAGTTTGAGACAGGTGTTTGAAGACTGATTTTAGTTATGGCAATGATCTCCATACTTTCCAAGCAGACTTCCTACCAATCCCACTAAACGATGATATGGTATCACATCCAGAAACAGCACACATGAATAGAAGGCCCCGTGAGCAATCTGTGCGTACCGTGTGCCGATGTACCTAAAGTTGGATCCATGTTCAAATGCCAGCCATAGTTAACACCCGGGCAAACACTTACTGTTGATATGACATGGCAAGTACAGCTTCCTCGTAGTCACCATGAAGGATATGCATAGCATGCAGCAACGTCCATACAGTAGTCGGCCTCTTCATGATTACAAGGTTCAAGTTCAGATACTTCTGATGGTGGGCTTGAAAGAACATGTTCTTCATTGGTTGTCAGGAGCAATTTACCTTCTGGTACCGAGACTGTGCTATAACAGAAGCGAGAAACTAGAAAAGTCGTGCTTTATTTGAATCCACAGAAGTGCTTGGCTATCACTACGATATTGCCTTGCATTATGACTTGAGGCTTGGTCAGGTTTGTATATTTATCCCTTATTCTTTATCACAGCCAAGCTTCTCACAATTGCTTTGCCTATCTCAAAGTCCACAAACAATCACAGATGATGACATGGATGAGCTAAAGAGTTATGTTGTTCTCCGATTTAACAGGACACGCTCTCTAGCTAAAGTGAACGAAGCAAGGAAACACCTATATATTATTTGTTTATGGGAGCCGTCATCTGGAGAACGTTCCTCTTGCACTTCTCCAGATTGTCAAGTGAGCTGTAATCCAGGCAGGTTTCATTAGGGGATAATCACTTAACTTCGAATCCAATAATTCCCTCTCCTTCAAACTGGGATTGGGTAAAAGAAGACGACACAGCACACTGGGCTCTTGTTTAGACAACACTTCTAGAAGCATCCAAACCATGTAGGGTAATGGCCAAATGTGACTGCAAGAGGAACTGTCATAGAAGGTGCAAATGCTATAATGCAAATCTGAAATGTACACTGTACTGATAATAATGGCATTGTAACTGTAATATCCAATACCAACTAATTCCAGCCGTCTTATAACAGAAAACATTTAGTAAGGTTGTAATGAAAAGGAAATGTACATAATTATTATATAATCCTTTCATCATGTATTCAATATACAGTTATTGATGATATGTACTACCAATTTCAAACACATACTAAACTAGTTTGGAAAGGCAACCATTTTGAAATTCAAGATGACAAGTCCACTGAAATAGTTCTCCTGTTTAATAGTAGTATTTAGGACCATTTATAGGACTACCATTAATTAGTACCGCTTTATTTATCTTGCTTACGTTACAAATAACAAAGGATACTATTGAACTGAAATGGCGCCCATTTTGAAATCAAATATGTCTGCTTAAGATAGCATTTTTCATGTTTATAATAATGTAAAATTATGGGACCCTTAGCATTACATATATGGGTATTGCCACCAAGTTTAGCATTCTGCGACCTTTACATGCCAATATATTCAACATACTATGTTTAAATGGCGGCCATTTTGAAATCCAAGCTGGTTGCTTAAGGTAATAGTTCTTATGTTTAAAAATACTTTTTATGGTACCCTTGGCATTACAAATATGGGTATTGCCACAATTTTTAGCCTCCTGTGATCTTCACAGACCAAGATATTCAACATACTAGGTTTAAATGGCGGCCATTTTGAAATTCAATCTTGTACCTTAAGATAACAGTTCCCATGTTTAAAAGTACTTTTCATGAGTCCCTTGGCAATACAAATATGGGTATTGCCACTGATTTGAGCAACCTGTGACCTTCACTAGCGGAGAAATTTAACATACTATATATTCAAATGGCGGCCATTTTGAATTCCAAGATGGCCGCCAAACGGCTGCTCAGACTATTTGTATCCGTAGCTTTTTGAAATCAGCACACCTTCAACCCCCTATATACCCATTTTCATGATTTCTGCCAGAAGTGAACATCTCACCCAATCTATGTCACATATCCGCCTCACTATATGTGGATATTACAGGGATGTAAGTTTTCAGGATTTTAACAAAATTCAGGTATTTTTGTAGTCCAGATTTACGCAATTTCTTTTATTTTCAGCCCGTTTGGGGGCTTTTTAGTCCTAATTTACACACTTTTCCCCCAATTTTTATTTTTTTTTCTTCAGGCTTACTTACATCCCTTATATTAAAGGGCTCATATACTTGCCGTAGTACTACCCAATTACATGTCCTGAAACTGGATTAATGGTGTTTATCCACATCATGGCTTTAGACATTTAAGTGTCATTTTAGGTCGTGCGAAGGAAAGGACCTTAATATGGCATCACGAGTCGTGTGTCACGTCAGACAGGCAGGGCCCGTTTTTGCTACAGTGATGCAACAATTTTGTTATGGGAGGTCTGTGATAGTCCTAAATTAATAGGTCAACGTTCAAGGTCAAAATATACAAACAAGCTTCGATTGAGGTGAAATTCACCAGGAATAATCTGTGTGACATCTAAACACAAAACAAGTACACTTGACCCATCCGTGACCCATGGGTCACGTTAAAAAGATTAAATCACTGACATGCTTGGATTGGACTTAAACTTAATAGTTATAGCATAGGAAAATGCGCAAATTCTGAGAGCAAAATTTTTTGAGAGTACAATGCGTGCGCCAGTTTTCGAAAAAAGTTTGGATTTGCAATAATTCTATTTTCTATTTTTTTTTAACATGGATTGCATTGCAGATCATTTTGGATTCTTAGTACGGTACTAGTGAAAACTTCCTCCAAGTTTTTGGAAAATGAATACATGAAAAATACTTATTATGTGAAAATCAAAAAATAAAATGTATGATCCCAAAGGTCAAAGTTTAGGGGAATAGGGGTCGAAGGTCAAATTTTGAATCATATTGATTAAAGGTTAATAACTGTGCGTCGGTTATTTGGAGGGCATTGTGAAAAATCTAAACATTTTGCCTTTAGAAACAAAGAATAACTACAATTCTGAGGTCCAAAATAAAATGTTTAGATTTTTTCACAATGCCAGACTTATTACCGATGCAAATGCAAAGTTAATAACCTCATTCGTCACTTTCATCTCTTCACTTTACAAAACAACACACAATTTTCCCAACAATCTGTGCAAATATGGTAGCGCGCAATTCAAATACGGTGGCCAGCGTGCGCAGTTTGTTCAATGCACCACACAACGCGCGCAGAGGTTACTAATATTAGTAACCGTGTACAGCCTTTGCATTTTGGAGAATAAATAAAAATGATTGGATCGCACTTGCTGCGTTTATTAATGAGGTTATGAATATCCTCCATTCACCCCTTTCGCTCCACATTATCGTATCGATATCACTATCGTTCCATGTTATCGTATCAATATCCCCCCATTAACCACTCTCTCACCACTTTATCATTGACATCCCCATTCACCCGTCTCGCTCCACTTTATCGTATCAATATTATCCAATAACCACTGTTGCTCAACTTGGGGACCGTTCATAAATACTTTGGGAGGTGCTAGGCACTTGGAAATTTTTGGAGTCAAAACATTTTTGCCCCCCCCCCCTCCAGAGAACCTGAAACTTTTTTGACCCCCTCTTTAGACATACAAAACTTTTTGGGGCTACTACCTTTGTGCAGTTACAAACTTGGTCACAATTATAGGCCTACATGTTTGTTTCTACATTATACCAAATTAAAGAAGCAAAAGAAAAAAATAAATATCAAATAAAAAATACTTCAAAATTTGTAAATTTGCTACTTTTGGAGTTGCAGCCTTCTTTCCCCTTGTTGTTCTTCCCTTCTTGGGTATTGGTTCAGGGGTTGCTGCTCTCTTCACTTCTCTTTGCTGGAGCTTTTGGCTGGTGAAGGTGCTCTCCTCTTACCGCGACCTTTAGCTGGTGTGGTGGCCTTTACTGGAGTCGCTGCCTTCTTTGCAGGGGCAGCCTTGCGACCTCCTCGTGTTTTCCTTGGAGTCGGTTCCTTGGCAGGAGATGGAGCACTGGCCTTGACTGGGGTTGCTGCCTTCTTGGGTGCTGCCTTTCGTCCTCCTCTGGTCTTCTTGGGAGTAGGTTCTTTGACTGGAGTGGCAGCTTTCTTTGGTGCAGCCACAACCTTTTTTACTGGTGTTGTTTTCTTGACTGTCGCTTTGCGACCTCCTCTGTATTTAAAATCGAGCACAATATGAAGTGCCTGATCATTGTATGTGTAAGAAGAAACTGACTTTACACAAAAATATAATAAACACCTCATAAATAAATAAATTAGATTCAGATAAAAGATAAAGAATATACCAAATTAAAGAAGCAAAATAAAAAAATAAATATCAAATAAAAAATACTTCAGAATTTGTAAATTTGCAGATTTTGGAGTTGCAACCTTCTTGCTCCTTGTTGTTCTTGCTTTTTGTGTTTCACAGTTGCAACATGCTGCAAGTCACTGGGAGAGCCAGCATTCTTCCATTGTCGGTGGGCGTTCTTACTGTCTGCAACAGCTCTAGCAATAGCAGGCGTCCATATCTTGAGACCTTTCTTGGAGATCTTAGCCTTGCGTTTGCCCTGAAAGCACAGCTTCGATGCTGAAGAAAGGGAGTGAATAAGACTTTCGATTTGAGCCTGCAACTCATCCAAACTTGAGATGTCGGTGCTAATCATGATTGCATTCTGCACAGCACTGCAGTACTCTTCTTTGTCTATTTTATTCCAATTTGTTTTCACAGGACACTTTGGGGGTTTCAGATCATCTTTCTTTATTTTCACATCAGACACTTCAAAAACTGCCGTAACTGGAATATGGTCAGAAGTATTTGAAGGCAGCTCAGAGAAGGTAACTACTCTGTATGATGACAGAAGGTTCTCGTCACATGCTCTGAGTATGTAGTCACTCTGGTTCTTGTCAATTCCATTAACATGGAAGAAGGTATATTCACTTGGTATGTTAGATGAGATGTCATTATCGGCACAGAATCTGATGAGATGCATGTCTCTTGATGATGGAGTGTTCCTATTGAGCGAAGCATTTAAGTCCCCCATAAGAATAAGATGATGTGTAGAACCATATTTTTGAAAAATTTCCACCACCTCATCCAGCGTATCATCATAGTCAGCCTCGCTGTATTTACCTCTCGCGCAAAGAAACGTGATCACATCAGTCAAGTCATAAGAGACCTTCATTGGCTCCCTATCAAGAAACGCATCATCTTCAAACTTCTTCTGATCATATACAAGGCTCTCAACAACGCTGCTCCAAACTACATAACCGAACTGCTCAAACCATACCATCCTATTTCTAGCCTTCGTTCCGCTTCTCGCGAGCTTCTCGTCGTCCCAAAAAGCAGGACTAAATCATTCGGCGACAGGGCTTTTTCCATCGCGGGCCCCAACCTGTGGAACAGTCTACCAATGGACAACGCAAAGCAAGATCTGTTGAGCAGTTCAAGTCATTGCTAAAAACATACCTGTTTAATTTGGATATCTAATTCGTTCTTATATATATGTTTCATATTTTTATTGCTTGCATATTATTATGTTGTTTCTGGTGCTATAATTGTATACATATTTATAATGATATGATCGTTCTGTATTTCACGAGGGTATTTTCTTTGCTTGACGCCTCGTTTTCCGCATCTTTCATCCTCGTGAAATATTGTTTGATCTTTTGGATCTGTTCAGACTGTCTTATATTATATTATGTTATATTTTTATGCTATATGTATTACTTATCAATATGCCTGTGTATTAGCTTTTTGTAGTGGGTTGAGCTATATTGGTGTTGTTCTGTCTTTTGTGTTATTTGTCCTGCCTTGGACGGGTGCAACATCGGTTTTTCTCTTCCCACGGCAAATAGTGTTGTTTTATAAATGCATTTCTGTTTGTCTTTATTTAATTGATTGCATCATTAATTGTTTAATTTTTGCTTCAACCACTTGGCGTGTTTTTCTAATAGAGAGATTGCGGAGAGACGTTCACTGCAAACGCCATACGGGTTACGGATTTCTGCATTTTGCGGTAGAACGTCATAGTCCCGTTCACATTCAAACTAGCCTCCTACACAGCCAGTTTGTGTCGGTCCTAATGCTCGTCGTTCCTATATAGTATGTTCGTGATACCCGCATAGAGTCTGAACCAAGACTACGTGTAAACGCAATTGCAATCATGATGGCGCTATGCTGAGACAAATAATCTAAAGGTAATAGGAAGCACCCATTGATTCACCTTGGGTGCATCGAACCAGAGAAGATTATCATCTTTCATCGAACTACTTTCCTCGGTATTGATATGCAAATACGACTGGCTGTATCTATAATGCTCTAAGCATTCAGTCCAGATTAGCGATATTTGAGTTTTGCGGGCTATTGGAAAATGAGTATAGGCCTATGTTCACACGTGTATGCTATTTGTATAAATAATCTAAACAGAGTTGGGTGTTGGATGCCTTGAAGTCTTGGTGTATATTATTCGAATAACAAGAAACAAACTCCATTACCATATAAATAATACCCTGTTTACTTTCTAAAGCAAAATGAAAATAGATAATCTAATATGCCTAGTTCGACTACTACCCAGCAAACACAAATATATTACAGAAAACGTTAAATGTCGGGTTAAAGGTTATGTGAGGGTCAAGGGCATTAATAGTTTTAATAACATTAAAAACCCTTTGTCCTAAACTTGCTGATAAACGTTCTAACACAATAGACACTTTAAAAATATGTTTGCCAAATGATATTTTACTATAACATTTCGAATTTTGGCTTAAAATGTTGTTGTATTATTTTTTCAGTATAACACGAGTTTCCATGATTTTTATATAAACATACATCGATATGTTATCAAAACGTTTAAACTAAAACCAAAAACACATACATTATCATGTTTTAAAAACATTTTGGAGTTTGCTGAATAGTATCCATAAGCAAAACACTTTGACAGCTGTTTAATGCACAACGAAAAAGCAAGGCGAAAAATAGCGTTGCACGAACTTCTGTTCCCCGTCCCAAACAGACAATTATACCGCATTTATGCCGTAACACGACACAATCTTCGCAAGCTGATTTATGGACGGCATTTTCCACACACAAATGAATAGGCAATCTGCCCGTTCGAATTCGCGTCGAAAAAAATCGAAATTTGTTCACTTCTTCTTGTCTATACGAGATCAAATTTTAACCCCAAAAATGGATTTTATTACATGTCGGACTCTACTTGTTCTATTAGGATACTTTGATTCGTTTCATAACATGATAAACATAACATTTTTCTGCATTTTATAATGCGTTTTTTGTCATTTCGAACGTCATTTTTTGCTACCAACCGCAACGTAATCGCCTTACGGTAATTCCACGATTGACCAATTCACAATAGATTTCACCCTCTAGAGGGCATAATAACCGATTTTCGACTAATGTAGCTTGCCGTTCGCGTTCCCGTGTCACGTTTCACGTAAATTTCGCAATCTCTCTAATGTCTCCGGGTTCTCGCGGCCTGCTGCCAGTGCGTTCTTTTTGCCTCTCCCCCGTTCAACACTGCGAAAGCACGTCTGGTGGTGGTTATGATTTCGTTGTTCTCTGAATTAGCATTTATGCTGTGTTGTAATAATCTTGCTTGATTTTATCTTTTAAAATTAAAATTTTTAAATTTGTAGTTTAAAATTAAAATTTTTAAATTTGTAGTATATCTTGTAGTTAATGTTTTTTCTGTAAAGCGCGTTGAGAAACTGTTTTGTTTGTAACGCGCTCTATAAGTGTATATTATTATTATTATTATTACAAGGGAGGTAAGTGTTGATGACACATATTTGCTCAGATTCCAAGTTAAGCTCAATGCATACCACACGTTTACCTCCGCCAGGCAGCTTCTTGACACAATGATCGAGATTTTTATTCCACAGCAGAGCAACACCACTATAGCCTCTTGGGCGATGAAAAGGAGAGATTGGATTATCATCATCGACAGATTTAATGAAAGCGCTGAAATTGCAGTTAACTTGGGAAATATCGTCTTGCTCAAAGTTGAAGAGCCAGTGTTCTTGTAGTCCCACAATATCAGATTTTTCCAGCATATAATTCACAGCAATAGTATTGCTCCGGATGTTCTTTATATTGAAAGTATAGTGAAAGTCAGACTTGATTTCCCAGAATCAATTACAGAATGGCTAGTGTCAGCACTAGCAATCTCCTTTGTTATTTCTGTGTGTTTTGGATCCAGCCCATCTCTAAAAAATACTGCTGGCTGTTGAGTTTCGTCCTGTCTAGCTTGCCACATGTGCTTTTCTTATGCGTATAATTTGTTTCAGTACTACCTCCTGTTGTTGGCCCATCTATACCAATAGCTTCACTCATAACAGGTTGGAAGGTCTTCTCTCTCTGCGCATAGTCCACCACATGTCTCTCGGCACGTGTATTGGATTTAGATCCACAGGTTTCATTAGAGTAGAACTGAGATGTTGTGCTGGTAGGGTTCAGGTTGGTTTGAATTTCGCTGCTTGTGGGATCAGTCAACAGGCTACGAGTGATGTCACTGTCAGATTTACCACAGTTTAGCCGTATGTCATGTACACAGCAAAAAATAAGGAGTAAAGTGCTACCGACTAAAGTATGTTGATTAAAAAATAGACCAATTATTTACTCATCAACGAGTAAAAGACGATATTTGACACAACTCTTTGCCAGAGTAAAAAATGGTCAATGGAAAGAAGTAAATTATTTTAATCGCCACATTGTATTTTACTCAAATCGCGTAGTAAATTCAACACGCGGAGTAAGTTTAATTCGACGACGTATTAAAATTCATGTCATCATGGCGTATAAAAGCGGAGTCGGGATGCGGGTGCAGTGTCTGCTGGTGGAATGGAGTTTCCCAGCAGTACAACCAATGTTTGAAGGTACTAATTTCATTACTATTATTCATAACTTTATGTCCATATACCTGTTACACAATTTAGACATCTTATTGTATGATTTGAACCGGATATAGACAGGTTTTTAAGTTAGTTAAGCTTATCAGTAATTGTCATCGGCTCACCATGCTAGCTGTGTATTTGCGATCGTAACTAATGTACTAGTCTGAGTAACCTCGAAGTACATACGCTGATGTGGACCAGGCCCGGGGATCAGGGGCGTACATGTAGCAAGCGGATAGGGTGGACAAAGTCCATGGGCCCCGAGCAAAAGCGAAAATGAAGTGGATAGGGATCAGGGCTGATAAAGGAGATGTTTAGAAGGCCTCACACTACTCCTTGTCCATATGCCCCAAAGCTCTTGCTACGTCCCTGATCCTGATGTTGACTCGTGCCACATAACTTTTTTTGCAGTTATATGTAGTAGGAGAGTGAAACCATTGCAAAATATCACTTGAAATTTTTTTCCATAGCCAGTTTTCTTTTTCAGTGCATTTATAATATTGATCTATATTTTACTTACAGATCAGATGTGACTTTGGGATTTTTGTGCTGCCCTACCTCTTTCCAGGAAGGGTATTGAAGAAAGATGCACGAACGTCAGTCAACAGGTAAATTTCTATCAATAATGTTGCATTTAACTTGCCAATTTCTTTGTGCATTTCAGAATACATGTAGTTCATTGAATGTGTAGTTCATGAAACCTCAGATGCCAAGGGGAAAACCCCCTATATAACCCCTTATCCTCACCGACAGGTGTTGGCTATCGTGAACTTTGAATAATCAACCGTGAATCTTATAATTATCTTGTTTACCATTTCTGTAAATTCTTGTCTCCTAAAGTTTGTGTCCCCTTGAAAATAGCATTGCCCGCTATCACAGGAATAATAATATAATAATTATAAAGATATTTTAAATATTTGCAAAATCGCATGAAAGTAGAAATGCCAATGCAATGGGTGATTTTTCATTTTTGGTTATATACCATCTGACCAATTATAGACAGTTTAAAAATAAGACATGCATACATTTAGTTATTTGTGTTTTAAACCTTCCATCTGCTTCATCACTTTCGAGTACCAAACAAATTTTGATTTATGGTTGATACAATGAAAAGGTGGTGGATTTTCTATTTTAAGGCAGCTTTATTTCACTTGAATAGTCCCAATCCATGAAATTAATGTCCTTTATTACATTTTCTTTTATTTTACATGTTTCAGGAAGGCACAGCTTTGGACTGGTTCCTCGCCAACTTTACTGGACGCACGCTGCCATTTATATACTTGTGAAGCAAGTTGAATCCAGAACTGTGTTTTTATATAAATGGATAGGCAAGTCTTTTCAATGCGCAACAGTGATGAAAGTTGTAGAACTTGTGGACAAGATATACCAACTCCTTCACATACAATGACTTAGCATATCCAGTACAGGCTGATCACTGCTATTTGGCAGTTCCTGGACACTATATCAGCTACTAAAGAACCTGATAACATTAGACAATTCTTGAGTGTTAAAACATAATGAAGTGAAGACTTAATATCTGTCCCATTTAAAACACTCAGCATCTATAACATTAATTTTCAAATGACTTTTTCACATCAAAAGTTTTGGGAGAGGTGACCGGCTTCTATTCTATGTTTGCTCACATTGGGTAATGAGACAATAGACATGCTATATTGTGATTTATTTGATACCTATTTTGAAAATAAAACCAGGAAAAATGCAGAATATTATATTTAATTTTGTATTCTTTTCATTCTTTTAGTTTAAAATACTGCTTTGTTCCAGCTGCAGATGGAGCCTCAATACAACTCGAAAGTGTTTTTTGCTTAATATTTGTTGAGTAAAATACGTTTCATGTTGCTCAAAATGTTGAGTAACACTTTACTATTCATCATTTTGCAAATCTTTTCACTTAAGTTTTACTCAAATAATGAGTAATCGTTTTAATCAACACTTGCGTAAACCTTTACTCAAGGTTAAACGAGTAAATGTTTCCTTGTTTCAGAGCAAAAAGGAGCTACTCAATATTGGGTAAAATTTAATCAACAAACGTTGAGCAAATATTACTCCATAGTCAATGAGTAAAATTTACTCTAATCTTTGAGTAAAAAAGGGAGCTACTCAATATTGAGTAAATTTTACTCAACAAAAGTTGAGCAAATATTACTCCAAGTGAAAGAGTAAATTTTACTCTCATCTTTGAGTAAAAAGGAGCTACTCAATATTGAGTAAAGTTTAATCAACATGTGCTGAGTAAACAATTAATCAACCGAAGCTGAGTAAAAATTACTCAAAATTCGACTAGCTCCCTTTTTACTATCGTGATGAGTAATATTTTACTCAATATTGAGCTTTTATTTTTTGCTGTGTATGAACCGGTGCAGATTGTCATCGCTAGGTTTTACTTGATCTATATGACCATTGGAATCATGATCGGCTTTATTCTTCTGCTTATCAATACCTGCGCTTTCATTAGCACTAGGTTCCATATCCCGCATGTAGGATCCATCCATATTCTGGATATTTTCAGCGTATATGGAGACATAATTCAGGTCAGGATCACTCACAGAAACACAATGCGACATATTGACATGATCTCCAGTACCATTTCTTCGCAGCTCACTACCAGAGTCCATATCGTTGTGTTTTTCGCCATCAAGTCTCGATGCCTCACTGTCACAATTAGGTTTTCTCAACTCATCTTGGTGTGTTCTATCATCATCGTCACGCTCTGCCAATCTTATATCAGGTCTATACGCACTCTTCTCCACTCTGCATTCTTCCTTCTCATCAATTACGGGTCTCATTTCATGTGTATAAGCACCCGTCCTTGACGTGCGCAGAGTATGATCTAACTCTCTCTCACCATTAGCATTTGAGGGTCTCATACCAGGTGAAAAGTCACCTGTCAGTATGTGCATGTCATACTCTTTCTTCTTCTCACCATCATCTCTTGCAAACCACATACCTGGTGAACAATCACCAGTCCTCAATCCACGCAATCTGTACTCTTCCTCCTTCTCATCATCATTCCTTGCAAATCTCATACCAGGTCTGTATTAGACCCTCCCTCGGGTCCATGGAGAACGACTGGTAATGTAGATTACATAGCATTAAAAATCAACCCAATACATGGACCCTCCCAGTCTGTAAGCCATTTGCCTTCCAGCTCCCACAAAATGCTGGGAATTCACTTTTACGGATTTGGAGTCACGCAATCTTTCTATATACCACGTCCATGTTTTCACTACATTAACGTTTGTGTAAGCGACTAAAACAACGATATTGTATCCGACCAATCAACGCAGCTTGGCAGCGCGGGGATATTTGAAAAGGCTTCCCTAGCTAAATAATGTGCAAACATTTGCAAACCGCACGCGATAATATACGCAATATGGACAATAGGCCTAAGTCCGACTCGAGTGGTTGCCTTTTATTATTGCGCGTACCATGGGTCTATCAGACGCGTGCCACTTGAGCTCAATACCTCTCAGTTGTTGACAAGTGTCCCATCCGATCTTGCGTCATATCCCGCGGCATAGCTTTATGCTACCATATTTGAATTGAAACTGGGGCGGGGCTTTCGTAATTGACATCGGAAACAACGTGCTTCGTTGAACGAATATTTGGAAGGGAGATCTCTAACAGATTGGACCAGTCTCGGAATCAGCGCTCAATGGACTTTCGTGTTCACTTATAATACGAGTATATTTCTACATTTTGCTTATGTATATTGATGCATGGATGTGGTGGGTGTAATTAGTGGCGTCGATTTGTGGATGAAGAGGAATGGGTTTTGGCATTGAAGAAAATAAGGGGGGGTTACAGGACTTTGGCATTTTTTTTCATAGGGCATTATGTAATTATTTATTGTTACATTATCCAGAGATGGAACCGAACCGAGACTGGGGGCCAGTCTAGGTCTATATGCACTCTTCCTCATCCTGTGATTGTTCACCCCATAGGTATCTTGCCTGCCAGAGCTTGATTTATTATACATTTTGTATACAAGATTGGATTCAGTCCGCGAAGCACCTTTCAGATCTTTCCTTTGGCCACAGTTGCTATCTGTATTCAGAATAAACTCCTTTCTTGCGACGCTGTATTTATCACCAAATCATGTCTGGTCATCTTCTTGTCATCATTAAATTGCTTTAACTTGACTTGTTTGCTCCTATATTGATCATGATCCTTTGGATTCCTTATGTCGGGTCTCCATGTAGTCATCTTCATACTACAACCATCATTTCCTCTCATCAAGCTCACTTCAGGTCTATACCAACTTTTCCTCATTCCAAAGTTTCGGTAATCTCCATTATTAACCATTGCAGAACTCATCTCAGGTCTACACGCATTGTTTACCATCTCTTGGATGTCTGTGTCAATTCTCTTGGCAGTCTCAGGAGTATAGATGGACTCACTTCATGTTGCAGTTCTTTCACTTGGGCACAAGCATAACTTTGATTGTCAATGGACTCTACACTGTTCCCACTCATTACATCATTAGATTTACTTTCCATGATAAACGGGGTTCGGTTATCCTCATGAGTTGTATGCCTCGTACCTGGTCTGCTCTGTTTAGATTATTTAGACAAATAGCATACACGTGTGAACATAGGCCTATACTCATTTTCCAATAGCCCGCAAAACTCAAATATCGCTAATCTGGACTGAATGCTTAGAGCATTATAGATACAGTCGGTCGTATTTGCATATCAATACCGAGGAAAGTAGTTCGATGAAAGAAGATAATCTTCTCTGGTTCGATGCACCCAAGGTGAATCAATGGGTGCTTCCTATTACCTTGAGATTATTTGTCTCAAAATATTGTTAATTCCACCGTAAATGATCGTTTTAAATGGTATTTATTTACTTGCCCCTCTCCCCCTGAGAAAAATATCCTTCCGAAACGCCACCACTTTTCTGATTTTCGCGACACTATATACACGTAGTAAACGCCCAAAACACGATACGATTCAATCGGATCATGATAACATGCATATTCATGATCGATAAATGATATATTATTCATAAGTAGTGTTTATTTCCGCATATTAAAGATGAACATGCTTTCCGACCATTTATTTTACAGATGGACATTCTAGGGGTTCCTTAACTAATAAATCGAACCATTAATTTGCTGATATTCGATATCGAGTTGTCCAACTGGCTCGAAATACCGGGACAAACCAAACAAGATTTTTACAGAAAATTCAATGGATATAAGACACAAAGCAGCAAGCTGATCTGAATTTCATATCGGAAATCAAAGGAATGATTAAATATGACTTGTAAAAATATTATCAGTACAAAAGTAAGCATGGTACCGCAAACCGGTGTTACTAGGGACAGGAGGTGCATAAGAGCAACAGTTGTGCAATGCAATAATTATGGGCCCTGGTGTAGGGTAAACTTGGGGGGGGGGTGGTGTCAAAACTAATATAAAAATGGGTCCTTAAGGTGTCAAATTGACTCTATTATGGATGTAAGAACATAAAACCTTTGGGTGTCATGTTTATTTTGACACGTAGGATGGCCACCTGAGGACCTATTTAAAAAAGGCTCACTAAGGCGTCATATTGAGAAACATTTACACCGTAATTGGGGTGTATCTTAGGGAATGGGAAAATGTGTATTTGTCACCTCTAGCAAAAATAGTTGTCCACTATGCTATATGGTACAGTGCATAGCAAAACCGGCAACCCGAAACCTCGGTACTGAGCACCCAGGCCCAGTCGCGTAGTCACACCGGTGTGACTCTCCTGCGAAGTCACCGCGCCGCGAAGTCACTCTGGAGAAACATGGGAGGCTGGCTACCCGGCTATTTCGGACCGGCGATATGGAAAACCGAGGTGTAGTTTCCGATGGAGTGACATTGGTGTGACATCGGCGTCACACAGATGAGAATCTTATAGTGATAGCTCTCCTGATGTTATTTTCCACGTTTCTGCGGCGCAAATACATATTCGACGTTTCGTTTCGTATTAATGGTAATTCTTAGTCAGTGGGAGTGGTCTAGTTCGTAGACACATTTTTGATTGGACAATCGCAATATTTCGGGTGCCGTTTATCAGGCCGTAGACGACCCCACGTCATCATGCGTCTTGATAATGCTTTACACGCTTGTAGAGGTGCGCGTATGTATCGCGATGTATGCGTAGACTAGTGCGGAATACGCGACGCGCTAGCAGTACGCGCAACAGAATACGTGAAAGTTGTAAACAAGTTTCGTTCATTTTATAATGAGGGGAGTTTTTATGACGGTAACTTAGTTTTTGCTTAAAAAAATTGTTTACAGTTATTAAAATAATATTTAACTGACTAAGAATGAGAATAACGATAGGAATTTTTATTTTGCCTATCCTCTACCTATGATAGACGACAGGCAGGTCCAATATTTTTATCGTAGTGGATACCGGCTGCGCCGGCATCCACTACTCAAAATATTGGACCTGCCTGTCGTCTATCACACGGTAGAGGATAGGCAAAATAAAAATTCTATCGTTTATTCTCTAAATAGCTCGATCTTTAGGTCTCTCAGCAGATTGCTTTTCCAAACCTTTTCCACGCCGCTGCGTGAATTCCAAGCTAGTGTCAGATGTAAAAAAAAATCCATTTCACTATTATACATCAACGGTTCCCAAAAAAGTCCCCTCTAAGAATTTTTGGTATAATTCCAAAAACGGTTTGACCAATTCTCTTGGAACATAGACTGATTAGTTATGCATCAAGTGAACGGGGTTTTATTGTTATATTTTATCATCTTCACTGAGAAAAACAGCCATTTATAACATTTTCGGTCAAAAAAAGTTTCAGACCTCCTTCACTTGAAGAAAACTAATCAAAAAGAAATGTTCCTATATTGTTTTTGTTTATTATTATAAGAACTTAAGTTAAGGGAGGTGTAATGAGCGTGAACCTGGTTTGGATGCAGAGGGAGTGTGCCTGTAACAGACACAGCCACCAGAAAAGGACCAGCTCAGATCGCGCGCCAAATAAGTTTGCAGTCCAGAAATTTCATTTTTTCTCAGCCTTGCACAAAATAGGCAGAGGTGGGAATCGAACCCGGGACCTACATGTTGTATAACCTACTGCGTTACCACTGAGCCAACTGACAATTAGCTATGAGAAGTTTGACAGTAATCCTTGATATTGCTGAATAGAATAAATCAATACTGATAGGTCTATTTATCTAATGTACGGTGCTATTCAAATTGGCCTATAAACTAGGAATATAATGTGAAATGACTATCAATCGATCAAGTTGTCAAGTTATCAACAATCAATAATAAACCGACGTAGGCCTATCATGGAATATTACTATTAAGCTAGGCCTACTAACTAATATACCAAATAAATAAAATAAATAAATAAGTCAGTAAATAAATAAATAGGCATAGACCTAAATAAATAAATAAATACATAATGCAGAATACAGTTAGTATTTTAGTAGCAAAATTCCAAACATTCTATTCACACATTCTATTATAATTTTCTGCTATACACGCAAAGGACCTGTGCCTTTTATATGTCCGCGCCTAATCAATAATGAGTCTTTCACCATGCTCACACACCATGTTAAACTATTGTATCCCTGTAGAGTATTATCTACTGACCAAGTCCTAAAATGGATGCTATAACGTACCCAATCAAGCGAACATATCAAGGTCATATCAGGGCGTTATACAAAGAATGGTCAAAGGTCAACGTTTCCAAAGAAGTATAGTAATAGATGTAGACACAAGCTTTCGTGCGGGAAACATAAACACATAGTCGTCAGTCGTGTGGTTTTTATGAGATTTGATACGGCGCTGAAGTCTATGGCTGTCCCAAAATCAGTACCAGACCCGGTTACCAGACGGCAATGTGTGTGTTGTTACAAGGAATACAAACTCATTTTATGAATAAGTGAACCACATAGAGGAATACGACATCTATCGTGAGCCGATCTGCATTCTGTTGCCTGCAAAAGCCGACGATCAGGTAAAAATTCTAAAGGCAGCGTGACTAGATATTTGCGTTAATTTCATGATACGTGTAAAACGCATTGAAAACGCCAAATTGCAGCCATAAAATATATAATATTAGTAAATCACCCAATCGAATGTTAACGTAGGTATGTGGAAAAGAACTGCAATAACAATAACAAACTATGTGCCCAAAGAGTTGTCTTTGGCATGTCGCTTTTTTGAAATATCACCAAAAATATCAAATTTTGGAAAAACGCCCCAAAATTTAAAACAAACACGAACCTTCCAAAATAAATATATATTAGCACTCGGCGGCCCAGTCACTACCTGCCACTGTGATTTGGGGTAACTCATTGCTACCCCTCTCCAGATACCGGTACTTCAAGGTCGCTCATACCCCAGCCCTTAAGATGTTCATGGATTAATTTTTATTAATGTTTTATGCTTAAGTGTGTAATCATATAGCCATTTATAAAATTGTATTAATGAACAAAAGTTGCATTTTTCTCAATAGCTTTTTGTATGCATTGAAATTTAACAAGTCTTTCATTATAATTAAATTTATTAGGAAGGAACAACTGTAACTTCAATAATATATCGTGTGTTCATTGATTAATTTAACCGATGGACCTACAGGTTCCTGGTTAGATCTTTTATGCTGGGTCCATATACACTTGTTTCATTGGTCATTCCTCACCTTAAAGGACTTTGCAGCAAATCATGCAGCATGCGGGGAACCAGCTTGACCAATAGCAGAGAAGAACAATGCTTGGAAGCCATCTTACATGAAAGAAGGCCTATTCATTATTGAAAGACATTAATACGCTGCAACATTCAGGTACATAGATAAATAGAGTAAAATTAAATATTAAACTGTTCATTTGGACTTACTGTTTTAAGCTGACTTCGGGCCTAATGGGCTGGCACTGAAATGTTGACCCGTGACTCTGTTGGAGTGACGTCAAGCCTCAATTTTACTTATTTTGTGTACGACGGAAAGTTTTTCAAGCAGAAACACGGATGTTCTTTGGGTTCGCCAATTTCGCCGATCGTCGCAAATCTGTACATGGAGCGATTTGAGTGGTTAGCACTCCAATCTTAATACAACGGTACCCCACCAATGCATTGGTTTCGTTATGTGGATGACAAGCTGGTAAAGTTAAAGAATGGCGAGCAAATCCCCTTCTTCGAATATATCAGTACTGTGGACAATAACATCGAGCTTACGCAGGAAGGTGTGCAGGACAACAAACGTCCTTTTTATAATTGAAGACCGAATTAAAAAGACTAGTTTGCGTCTGACATCATGGCAAAGGCGCGGCGTGATTGGTTGCTGACCTGCGCAGAACGGCATTTTTGGTCTAGTTGACAGGCCGTCATACGCAAACTAGTCTTTTTAATTCGGTCTTTAATTATAGGATTGTTTGGTCACCATCGAGAACAACAGATTGCCGATTTTGTTACCTATATGTAGTTCATCTTTATATTCTTCAGATGGGCAAGCATATCTGCATGCACGTCTTGACAAATGATGTATTGGTAAACTTGGTGTTTGCTAGTCATTCTACATGTTATTGTTTTCAGAGACTCACCGAGAACACGAAATACGCTTCTATCATAAAGTGTATACTTTTGCCAGTACCGTTCTTTCAACGCCTGCCAAAACCTCTGCCATACCATCGATGCGATGACTGCAACACATTTTTCAGCAGATGTATCAGATTGTGCAGCAGTCTCGCCATCCATTACCTCAGGCAGTGTATGTATTATCTTTGGTACTCCTTCAAGGATTGACATTAAGCTAGTCTTGAATGTAGCATGAAGAAAGAAACAAACAGCTGCAAACAAAGATCTTGGTATAACTGAACACTCATTGGTGTCAACCGCCTCTCTGAAGTCAATATCTCGTGCTCTCGAGACAATAAGCAAGCGATCAAAGAGTGCCCATCCCTGAGTTATACCAGCTGATCGCCAATATTGACTTTCACTTTCATCCCAGCTGCTGACCACATCTTGAGCTGCAGCATTTCATTGGAGCCTACAAATTCACATTTCCTGTTGTGATTCTGTCTTGAAGATATTGGGCAAATATTTCTTTTTCTTATTGGAATTCGTCAGGCATAATTACTTTTGTAACAAAGTTGATCACTTTGTCACATTCATTTGCAAACAAACTTTCTGAAATGGATGATGATATGTGTGAGGAGAGCAGCATTCTCCTCCTGAAGCTTGGCCGTTGCTTTTATGTGTTCATTGTGTGTTTTTGCTTTATCTGTGTGGTTATATCAGCAACTGTCTCTGCTTCTGTTTCTATACAAGCCAATTTAGGTGCAACCAGAAAAAACTTGTGTGGGAAACTGGTACAAAAGCAATAATTATGCCTAACAAGCTGATACCTCTGCTGCAAAATGTGTTGCAGTCATTGACAGTATAGTTTATCTCTAATCTCGAGATATATTAAAACGAGCTCTGACTTAGCATAAAATGCAAACCATTTTTATAGAACGACACTGGCAAAAGTACGATGAGTCGGTGACTATGATGAAGTGCATTTGTATTAGAGATGTAGAAGGTCTCTCATGTTTCCAAGAAGAAAGCTAACTCTACATTGTATTAATGTCTCAGCACATATATCCATCTAGATTTATTCCCCAGATACAGATGTCCTAGTCTTAGCCATTAGAATGCTACCCAAATCTTTGTAAAGATAATCTTTTGTGACAGTTGCAGAAAACCGTAGGGTAATACAATGGTTTGAGTGTTGGAAAGGCAGCATCTCTCTCTGGATTCCACGCACTATTGGGGCAGACATCACTTGGAGATTTGCTGGCAAGGCAAAGCTGCATGCAGTTTTGGCAGACGCTGAAAGAACTTGACTCAGATAATGATATAGTGTATGTACTTTCACAGCTTGGTGTAGCAGAGAGATGCATCCGATGCAGTCTTGTCTGCCATTGAAGCATTTAGTAAGTTGTAATTTGCCTCGCACAGTTTTAACAAATGTAGCAGATGTTAGGTGGTGGCTCTTGAAAAAGCTACCGCCAACTGGAGCTTCACTTGTACCAGACATCATTAGACACTGATTTCGCACAATGATGTTGTCCCAAGTCCAGAGTTACCACAACCCCAGCATTATGGCTAGGCTGTGATGTTGTTGATGGAAAATTCCTACCAGTGATGACAACTTTGCCTCCTGCTCCATCCAGCTAGCAGCAGCAGTGACCCATTTGTTGAAATGTGAATTTTTTAGTCAAAATGTGACAATAATTGCTGCAATTAGTGCCGAAGGAATAATAGACTGAACTGTACCATATTTTGTGGCTGTTCTATTGAGTCAAATGAATGTGAGAAAAAGAATGCGTCCCTATGTGTATGTATGGGGTTAATTACCATAATATCGTGTAATCCTTGATGTATTACAAAGCAAGTTCAGAGAAGGGTACTGGAGACTGTGGAGTAACTTGTACAAATGACTGAAAGTTGTAAAAGTGAAACTAAAATGCATTTTCAATTCATTAGTAATTTACAAATATGTGAGCATTTCTCATGACAGGTGAAGAACTTTATAGGACATTCAGAGCTAGAGTCATTGTTATCAATAGACCATAAATGGCAGCCATTTTGAAATTCCAGATAGCTGTTATGTCATTGTCCCCTAGCAATCTGGCACCATGTTTTTTTTAACTTGTTGGTATTGACAATGTGGATATTACCACTAAAATGAGACTCGTAGGATATTCACAACTCCAGTTATAGTGAAAAAGGCTAAAATGGCAGCCATTTTGAAGATGACTGCCAGTCTCATTGTACCCCCAGCAATCTGGCACCATGTTTTTTGAATTGGTTGGTATTGACAATGTGGGTATTACCGCTAAAATGAGACTCATAGGATATTCACAGCTCAAGTTATAGTTAAAAATGGTAAAATGGCAGCCATTTTGAAAATCAAGATGGCTGCCAGTCTTATTATTCCTCTAGCAAGTTAGCATCATGTTTATTGGACTCATAGGTATAGGAAATGTAGGTATTGCCACCAAAATTAGCCTCATAGGATATTCACAACTCGGATTATAGTAAAAATAATATCAAAAATGGCGGCCATTTTGAAAATCAAGATGGCCGCCCTCTGCCACACCTCAGATATGTCCACCAAAACTTTTCTTGCTCTTTGGGACCTAGAAGGTATCTAGATAGGTGGGATGTTTTAATCATTCAAAATGCACGGGACCGGAACCGAAAAGTTCGGAAAGCCTGCAATACGCTGAAGCAAAAACTTGTGCACCCAAAGCTCAAACGCATGTTCCAACACCGCAGACCCAGTTCATCAGGGGTCAATGACTCAGCAGTATATTCCCACCTCAAGTTTACAAATCATACTTTTGAGAACAAGGAAGTTTTAGTGCCCGACAAAGGTCATTTGGGCGAGGGATCAATGACGCCATATATGTCTGTCGTGAGGAGCCTTCACTTAACCGAAAAGGGCCTACGACGAAGCCATTAAAAGGGTTCTCTCCGTGACGTCACTCCAACCGAGTCAGGGGTCAACTGGGTCAACTACAGCAGTAGACGCCGTTCACCAGTTTTTCTGAAAGGCTGCTAAAATAATAAAAATGTGAATACCATTTTCTTGCACATGCTGAGGAAGCCTGATTACCTTTTTAAAATAGCCGAGTGGGAGGGTTTTCAATGAAATATTTGTATGTAAAAACTGAAGCATCATAATGTATAAAAAATATTTGAATATTAACTGTACAACATATATGACGATTCGTGATACCCAATGGTGCCAAAGTTTATGTGGTAGAAAGCAGAGAATTTTATTTCTATTTCATATACGCCAAAATATTTTCTGAATTTAGTGGAAATTAACACTGAATTGATGGTGGACATTTTTACGTAGGGCCCCACTAAAAATTATTGTTTCGTCTTTATGAGAATCTAATCTCCAATATCTGGAAGAAACTTTTGGGGACCTACGTGGACTTCTCCTATAAATTGCAAAAAATCCAGACCGTGTATACACGAAAAATGGTAGGCTCCATTATACTGACACATGTTGTATATAGGAGTAGCACGTGCACTGTAAAATTACAGGGATTTAAATTCAAATCCAAAAAACTTACTTCCAAAACTTTCCGAGACTGTAGTTAGGGACCAATCAATATAGGGTTAAAATAAGTCTTTACAAAGTTTTATAAATTTCAGTCCCACAGGGATATAAAAAAATAAAACTTTCAGATTTAAAGTTTAAATCTACAAAGAGCAAATGTTAATAAATGCAAGTCCATTGGATTTAATATTCAAGTCCTTTAAGATTTACTTTTAAACATATCTGGGATTTATTTCAAAATAATATAAATCTTTATGGGGATTTAAATATCGATATTAAATACAAGTCTGCGTGACTTCTTATCAAGCAATACGTCTATTCACGGCAGTAATACCAAGTCAGGACTACTTCTTTCATAAAGTTCAAGCAATAGTCTACAGTGCCGGTGATAATTCCAGTGTCACTGCAGTGGCCGAGTGTGATCCTTCATGGAAACAAGCTTACCCATTTATAAATTATATTATGTGTATAGGTAAGCTTATACAGCAGAAGCACAGACTACTACATCGGCGATTGAAGATAATGTTCACATTGGCCCTTCGTGCACAACAATGTAAGCTTTTTCATGGACGTTATAGTCACTGACATTGGCAATTACAGCATCTGGGATATCACTTCATTCATTCACTACGAAATCGCAAAAGAAAGATGGCGGCTGAGCAGTCCAGGAAAACATTTCGATTTGATCACGTGCACGCACCATCGCGTTGTGATTGGTTTAATGTTTAAGTCTTTCGAAAGATTTAAAAATAGATTGTCTTTTTCCCGATCCCAAAGAAAATTTAAATCAAACCCCGCGTAAAAGAAACCTTAAAGACTTCAAAATGTACAAGTCTCAACTAAGATTAAAATTTTAAGTCTTTCTAATTTAGAGTGTACAGCCGCGCGGCGAGTCAAAATTGATATAATGTATTGTGCAATGTGCATGTATGAGAGGCCCATTTATTGTCGGATTTCTGTATGTAAAACACGCAGTTAGTTATTAACAATTGAGCGCTATTAATACACATTAAATAAAATAAAGCAAATAAAATTCCAAAATATGGTACGTTTTCTGTCTTTGCTTGTCACGTGGTAAGCCTATGTTGAAGTTGCGATTATATGTTCAAAAAAGTTTCAAGATGTATACTACCAAGTCATTTGGCCGAGCGGTCTAAGGCCCTAGGCTCATTCAGCGGTGCGGCGTGAGTTCGAGCCCCACCTCTGCCAAACTAAATGTCCCTTTAAAAAAATCATACTATGTTAGGGAAATGTGGCTGGGAGAATTAATGTATGACGCACACCGACATCGCCCGGTTAATAATTACACTATACAGCAAGAGACACTGAAATGAATACACGGGATCGATACACGTGGATGTGCTATGCACGATTGATATTCAGACGATACATCTTTGGATACCGGGTTTGAAAATGATGAATATCTCCCGTAAATGATTTCGTATTCAAAGAAACCAGATGTGGTTCCTTGCACTTGAATATATATTTTTAACAGATACGATAGTCGCTGGCTTGCGCTTTGAGATACTAGCTTGCGTCTTGAGTCAAAAACTGACAATAATTTTGATTTATATGTGCCGAATTATATAGCGCAGTGTATAGGCCAATCGTGAAGGTAGTCTAAAACCATATGACCTATGGTGTACCATGCTTGACTAATACACAGCGAGGACAGTAACCGGGCTAATCGGGACTATTGTCAGTAGCCTTAGTCAGACGTCCTTCGGCTCTTATGCGACACAAAACTATTAACCAGGTCGATATAAAATGGCTATGCGTGGCGGTGGATTTAACCTACCATGGCGATTTCTGCCATTAAGATATCGGGGCGATGACACTGTGTGACGAAGAGTGGTGTGCGGGTCAACATTTCAGCCCCAGCCCATTAAGCCTTAAGATGCGTCTCGGATGAGACTTGATACCGTTGTCAGCTCAAAACAGTACCCAAGATGAACAGTTTAAGGGGTGGAGCCATTAAGGTACCAATCTCCGAAAAGTTTTTCGATAAATTCAATAATTTCTTAAAAAGTAAAAATCTCAGTTTAATAAATGAAAGCCATTATTGGGGGCTTAATTATCGTATCATTATAATAGGTCTGACACCAATTAAAACATGTGTTGTGATGTCCCAAGTTCATAGTAAATGTGCTCACGCTCTTTTTCAAAGATGGCCTCGAATTCTATAATAAGGTTTTCCCGATTGCCTGAAATTAATGATATATTTCTGAAAAGCGTTTCTGCTTGGAATGTAGATACCCATTGTTGATCTTACTGTCCGTGATTTTTATTTATGAGCTCTTTTATTCGACAATTTTCGATGACTTATACGATAAAGGCCGCATGCGAAAATCCCGCTATTTTTAACAGTATCGGTTTTGTTAACCACAGAACCATCCAAGTTAGTTCCCTACAGTTGATCAAAACCACTGATACCAAAATAAAGGCTGTGCTACTGATAGATTTTAAATGAGAGCCACAAGTGTCAGCATAATTCATGTAAAAATGGACCGTCGTAGGATATCACGTTATTGTTAGAAGTTAAATTTTCGGCAGTGTTGGCAATGTTTTGGGAAACAAAAATATGGTATACTTACCCAAAACCTCTCATGTACCTTCCATAGGGGATCCGGTGTATAATCCTGGTGCCCGAAATGGTCGATTGTATAAGTTGGCCACAATTTGAAGATGATTTCACTCTATAAATGGCGAAGCTATTCCAAAAATAAGCAAAAGTTACAGTGCCACGTTAAAATTACAACTCAGTCTTGTACTAGCTAGTAACTTGAAGAAATGACAAAGTATTTCACATTGTCTTCATTCATAGATGAAAGAGAATCCCTGTATCAGACTTCTCTTTGTTATTAGCAATGAATGGAAATATTTACATTAGAGTTTGTTAGTGGCGAGTTATAAGAGGTACTTTGCAAAGATTGGATTGCGTGGTATTGTTATGTTGGTGTATGAGCTTGTATGGGTCGTGAAGGGGTGTATGTTTGTGTCAAAATGTGCGCGTATGTGAATGTGTGCTGGGACGTACCGTTTTCTATATGACCGTTTATTTATTGGTGTTTTTCAATTTGTTATGTTTGTTGGTTTAGTTTATTTCTACACATGTTCCAACTTACACCTAAATGGAATCTGCGAGATTTAGGAAACAGAGCAATTTGAAATTAATGTCGTAATTACAACATTAAATCCCCCCCCTAGAGCTCCACGTTAAACAGACAAGATTGGATTTCTTTCGTTTTATGCCATTATTTCGGCTTAAATGGACAGAAACAATTCCTACAAGTTATTAGCCCTACAAATATTATTTATTTAGATCGATTCCACAATTAGGTATACCTATCACATGTTGTGTTGTATTATCAGGTGTAATGTCCAGGCCCAGGGGCGTAGCGAGGTGCCCCCCCCCCCGAATATTTTCAGGGATAAAATGGGGGACGGCAAAGAGTAACGTGTCCTTAAAATGACTAAAATGGGACATAAATTGACAAATGGGGACAAAAATGTGGCTTTGCCCCTTCACACTAAAATCCTGGCTACGTTACTTTCCAAGCCTCATGGAGAACATAAGTTAACATATATGACGATGGGTCTGTCATGACTCATAAGTGACGTCGTATTGCATATCTTCTATAATACCAAGAATATTCCTGTCGTATTGATACAGGAAGTATCAAATATCATTATAGATTGTTCATCAAGTGGTTAAATGTTCCCCATGACCCAGTACCCTTAAACTTGACGCCATAACATTGTCACAAACAATGACGAAAGGTAGCCATTGCTCACACCTCCTCCCCTCACAACCCCACAACCCCCCCACACACACACCCCACGTGCAAAGATCCGCTAAGGACGCTTATAACTCGCCAATAATAAACTCGTAGAAATTACGATGTTTATTATTGCCTCCTTTGTAATTCTTTTGTATTCAATCTGTGATTTAAAGAACATCGGTCAGACCAAAGAACTAATGATGGAGCTTCTGATTGTACAAACCAAAGACCTTCACACCCGGGGTGGGTAACCCAGTACATTAACATGTTTAATATGAAACTTTTTCTGAATCCTTATGACTAGAAAAACACATTGCTTGTTTTTATAATCAAGTCCAAGGAAATTTGGACTGAACGTTTGTGCAAAAGTTCAAGGACCTTTTCCCACCAGATAAGGGTGCTGTTGAAATACCGCCATAGCTAATAATGTAATCTATCTCTGCTAAATATAGAAAATTTAACTTGATTTTTACGATTGTTACGGGAATATATTGGATTAAGAGAATGACTTTTTCACCAACATTTTGGGGGTATTGGGTGAGAACATGACTTACGTGTTGTTAAATGGTGCATTTGAGTGAATGCAAAACCAGTCTCGATGAATGTGTTGTTGGAAGAGAGAAAGCGGAATGTTTTTTAAACTTTTGAATAAAAAAGTACGCTTGCGCACAAATATTTTATTGCCTTAAACCCCTCTAATAATAACAACCCTTTTGGACCTCTTCTCACCAGTGATCACCATAGTTTTGTATGTTGTTAACTCTCCCACTTTTGGACCTTTTTAATTTTTTTGATTGAATTTTTTAAATAATTTTTTAATTTTTTTAATTGGACCTCTTGGGTGTCTTAACAGCCATACATACGCATTACACCCACAATTAATGAGCTACAATGGAGCGACACCGGGACAAGCACAATACCTTTTCAATAGAGAGGTATTTGCCCACGAAGCATGACAGATAGTTGGTCTACATTGCCTCATTTCAAATATTTAGTTTTAGTTTTGGTTTTGGTTTTGGTCACGTGGTTTCCTATTGTCCTGCCTAACCACTTGAATCATAAGATATCGAACTCATTGTTTCTACCTTTTGTTTAAAACCGAACATTTGTGTCAGTCAGTTTCGGTTTTGGTTTCAGTTTCTTATAAGTGGTGTGAATCGTAAAATTATTTGATTTGAAGTTACCTACTCGATGTATACAAAAGAAATGTTTAAATTTCGCAGTGCAATATTCACGAGGAGAGAAATCGAGCATGGTAATCTACATTGAAAGACGTGGTTTACAAAACTGAATAAGCCTAGGCTAATTCACCTGTGAAAAATATAGACCATCGAAATATTTGCATTCGACATTACAAAAGGGCCACTACTGTAATTGTATAGGTGCTATAAACAAAATCGATTCATGTCCTTAATCCCATGTACCAGAATCGATGGAAGGCCATTATATGACCTCTAATAACCTAATGACTTTTACTGAAGCAATTTTTACTGCAAAAAGTAGAAGATAGAGGGGAGAAGAGATTGTGTGGTGTGTCGGGGGGGGTGGTTGGAGGGCAAGGGGGATATGGGCCGGGAGAGAGAGAAACATATGAGAGAGAGCATTGGAAGTGAAAGAGAAGGGGGGAGGAGAGCTCGAGATGAAGATATCGAATGTAGGGGAGGAGGAGGGGGAAAGGGGTAATTTAGGGAAAAGGTGGTTATATAGGGAGGGAGCCCCTCTTAAATAGGTATGGGTTGTGCTTCCGGGGATAATAAACTAATTCATAATCAAATCATCTCCATGCATCGTTTATGTTTCATACAAACAAACAAATTCCCCACCCCACCCCATCGTTCAATATACGCGCATGTATATGATTTGTAGGCCTAGAACTCGTGAGTGTAATATGCCACCTACCTTCGACAGAGAGCATCAACTGTCGTCCGCGGGATATATTTCCGATATCAATCATGATATAATTATGTTAGCACAATAGGCTATTGTATATTTCTGGTTATATACCCTATACTGTGTCCTCCCAGCATAATAGTGTTATGATTGCAGATCAGATCAGTTCTACTTTTTAATCCCTTGATTTTTGGTTTCTGAACAAAAGAGAAACCAAAACTATATATTTGAAATGAGGGATTGTGTAGTGTGATATATACAGAGGTAAACGGTTCCAAAAAGTAATTTAATTAAATAAGCTTTTCCTGATTTAGGCGTCACACGATCAAAAGCAATTTTGACGGTTCAGTGAATTAATTAAAATGAATGCTGCAGCTTATTAATGTATTTCAATAATGAATAGGCCTTCTTTTATGTGAGATGGGTCCCAAGCATCGTTCTTCTCTGTTGTTGGTTCCCCGCATGCTGCAGGATTTGCTGCAAAGTCCTTTATAAAGGTGGTGTTGTCCCTCACTTGTCCGCTTGTAACAAGTTGAGTCTTGATAAACGGCCACCCATGTAAATATTTTTGAACCATTCAAGGAATGACCAATGATACAAGTGTATCGGGATCCAGCATAAATGATCTAACCAGGAATATGTTGGTCCATTGGTTAAATTAATCAATGAACACAAGATTTATCATTGATGTTACAGTTGTTCCTTCCTAGTAAGTTTAATTAGAATGTTTTAATTTTAATGCATACAAAAAGCCAATTTAGAAAAGTGCAACTTTTGTTGATGAATAAAATTTCATAAATGGCTATATGATTACTCACTGAACCATAAAACATGTTTGAAATGTATAAAATTAATTCATGAACATCTTAACTTAAGTTATTTTAATAAAAAACAGACAAAATATAGAAACATTCCTTTCTGATTAATTTTCTTCAAGTGAAGAGGTCTGAAGCCAAAGGTCATGCATAAAAAGCCTATGTAGAAAAATGCAACTTTTCTTTGGCCGAAAATTTTATAAATGGCTGTATTTCTCAGTGAAGATGATAAAAGATAACAACAAAACACCGTTCACTTGATGCATAAGTAATCAGCCTATGTTACAAACTTTCAAACAAGAGAATTGATCAAGCCGTTTTTGGATTGTACCAAAAATTCTTAGGGGGGCTTATTTTTTGGAACCGTTTATATAGTGTGTATCGAAAAAAAAGTCTATTGTCTGGTCAGTACAAAAAATCCAGAGTGAATTTTAATTTATTTTATAAAATTAAAAGAACCACTTTTTAGCGGGAATTTATGTAAGTTATGCAGCGGATATTGTGATAGTATTAAGATACTACAATATTATGGTATAAAAACAATATGTTCATTTGGTAATTTTTTCAATGTCCATATCCCTTACTATTCAATTTTACTTTACCATTAGAGTCACGCGGTAGCCGTGACCAGCAAGTTTAAATAAAAAGACTGTTAAAGAAGACTAATAAACAGATGCTCCCGCGAGACTATATTTACACCTAACATTAAAACACTTGTTGTTCTATGATATTTTTCGCTGGGTACACAGTGTATCTAAAACCATGTTTAATGTTATTTAGAGTTCCAAATGTAATATCTTGACAACTCATTAATTCAAAAAGGGACACCAATCCTACAGTCAACCATTGTTTGATAATAAACAAACACTTTTGCTTCATTTCATGCGGTATTTCATAGCAAAAATTAGTGGAAAATAATGCTGATCCAGAATTTTTGGACAAGGCTACAGCACTAGCGGGCAATCACCTACACACTACTTTTTCAGATTTACTTCCAATTATACCCTAGCATTTTCTGAGATACCCTACATACAAATTCTGAACCCCATTCGCCAAAAAAAAAATCAAGTTTTTCACAATTATTTTGTTCTTTCCGGACGATGTACCCATTCATATAACAAAATACTGTACTTCGACGCAGCAATTTACATAAGAGTCTCGTGGCTCAATGGTTACGGCGTTCGACTCCGGATATGGGGATCCGAGTTCGAAATCCGATGACCAACTGATTTTTTCAATATTTTATTAAACAATAATTTTATTGTCATTAATCAAGGATAACACAATTTTAATCATCCAGTGCTATTGTGATATTTTTTTTTATCAAAGCAAGATGTTTGATTCTCAGGTTTATTATATATTATATTAAGGGCCTATTTAAAAAAAACCTATGTATAGTGCAGCCGCTAGCAGAACAAATAATAAAAGAAATCTCTTTATTTCTTTCTTTATTTATTTAAATCTGAATAACACAAGAAACTAGATCAGGTTACCAATATTTTTCTCATTTAAATAAAGTTCTGCCCTACCACGGGGCGATTCGCATGATAATAGGACAATAAAACATGTAATATGTATGAATGGTTGTTGAATCGATCTAGAGACATGTCCCTCTGTCATCTTCAGCTATCGTAGAACTGTATTCCAACATGACTGTCATTTCAATTGTTATACCGTTCCGGTTGGTTTATTGCATACACTCTATAGGTGTGAAAAATTGTTCCACTAATATGGAAGGCCAGCAGGGATAAAAACGTATCCAAAAAGAGACAACCAAATATGGAAGGCCATTAAAGTCATACGTAAAGACAAATTAGCAAAGCGGCACAAATACCCAAAGGCCTATTGAAAGGAGGGACTGTCCCCACCACAGACACACGGAACAACTTGGCACAGCCTATAGGAATGTGCAACAAGATTTTCCACAGGGCTGCAAAGAACCACAAGCCGCGAAATTTGGATAGCCAACAAGCTTAAGCTATTTAATTAACCCTCGATAGAGAGCAGGGCTTGAAGAATGAGGGAAATTAAAACCACAAACCGCGAAAGACCGCCATCAACCGCCGCTCAATAGGGATGTCAAACTAGATTGCCCCATATGGTTACAAAGAACCACAAACCGCGAATTGTGGATATCCACCTAAATTGCCCCGCGGGACTACAAAGAAGTATGGTTATCCAACAAGCTTAAGCTATAAATTACCCCCCCTAAAGACCAGGGCTTGAAGAATGAGGGAAATTAAAACCACAAATCGCGAAAGACCGCCAACAACCGCCGCTCAATAGGGATGTCAAACTATATTGCCCCGCAGGGCTACAAAGAGACCACAAACCGCGAAATATGGATATCCAACCAGTTTAAAAGACAAATTAGCCACCGATAGAGGTCAGGGCCTGATAAATTAGAGAAATTAAAACCACAAACCGCGAAAGAACGCTGATCAAGTTTTGTTAAATTATTTACTGTCGTAAATCAAGGATAACATAATTTCAAACATCTATTTTTCGTTTTATTCGTTTTATGGAGTACTTCGTAACCCGACGACTTTCCAAGTTTGGAGCTACATTCATAAAAAGAAAGGAAATCCACCACAAAAACGTTGACAACGTAAAGAAAGCAGCAAGTTTAAAAAGCCCACACCTCGGCTCACTTTTTGAAACTTGGTCCCATTTTGAATATCAACAACAAATCGGTGTTTTTAAAATAGCATTATTGCCATTAACATGCCTATTTGTTATTCGTTTAATTCAATCGATCATTCAATTGATCATGAACTTAATATTATAAAACAAAACATAATTATATAGGATATTGGCCAAGAACAACATAATAACCTTTCTCATCGTTCCAGAATGCTAACAACTTAATATCGCATCGGCACATTAAAGATACATAACACTTTGTGTTTTAAGTTGATAATTATGACAAAGTTTAAATCCGTATCTTTTACAAATGGGACCAAGTTTCAAAAAGTGAGCCGAGGTGGAAGCTTTTTAAACTTGCTGCTTTCTTTACGTTGTCAACGTTTTTGTGGTGGATTTATATTATGCCGTGGGTAGCACCATATTTTTCTTATGCAATTTAAGTCAAGGGATAACAAGTTTGGGAAGTTTTGACTACTGTCTGTTCAATTAGCTTAGATTCTTGAATTTTTAAGATATTTGAAAAAATTGAAAATTGTGGTCAAAGTCATCAAAGAAAAGTGTTTGCACAGCCTTAGACCTAACATGATTTATACTTTTCAAATTCTAAAGTTCAGTTTAGAACCTCATTTCTTTTCAATTTTGGTCTTTTCCCGCGATATTTTTATAAAAAGCCGTAGAACGTCGGGTACCATAAACTTTTTTGAATCAATCCATTTAGAGCAATGGGGACGAATGTCATAATGCGCTGAGATTTTATTCGACCATCCGTATCAGGAAGTATTGTCCATCAAAATAGCTATATATTTGCCAGTATGCATAATTTGTGTTGAAACCCTACTGTTGAAACATTACGTTATTATTTATGAACTAAGCTGTTCTAAAATATGCCCAGCTTATATATATAAATACATTCCTTGTGTATTTATTTATTTATTTATTTATTTATTTATTTATTTATTTATTTATTTATTTATTTATTTATTTATTTATTCATTCATTTATTTATTTATTTATTTATTTATTTATTTATTTATTTATTTATTTATTTATTTATTTATTTATTTATTTATTTATTTATTTTACGAATTGGTCTGAGAAGGTATAGGCCTATAGGCCTACTATAAAATTACACATTTATTTTCAATTTGTTATTCCGGTTTTTTTTGTATGAGAAGGACATTTGGAAACAAAAGAATTTTTGCATCAGAAAATATTATTTAAAACAATCAGGTTACAGAAAACAATTCTTGTAAAGTCACTGTATCTGAAAATGTCAAGCGAAAGCTGATATTCTTGGGAAGGAATGATGGTATTAAACAAAACTCAAGTTACATTGTAAACCAGTTGAAATAAGAACGAAATCCATAATTTTAATGTCATTGTTTAGGAAAAAATAATGCTCAGAATAATGTTATGCATAAAACGTAATCGCGCCATAATTATAGTTTCGTGTAACAAAAACTGGTGGACCATCATCACCTATAGAACCTATCCAATAACCGGAACGATATAACAATTGGAATGGCAGGACAGATTGGTGGACAGATTGTTTTGCCAAATTGGATAAGGTCTATGCCCTAAGTTGAGAATGGACCGTCCCACTCGATTTGTAAAAAGGTCGCGAACCCTTATGGTGGACCCAAGTAACTGCCTAAAATGAGGCAAAATTGAAAAGAAATGGGGTTTTAAATTGAACTTTGGAATTTGAAAAGTATAAACCACGTTAGGTCTAAGGCTGTGCTAACACTTTTCTTTGATGACTTTGGCCACAATTATTTATTTTTTCAAATATCTTAAAAATTCAAGAATCTAAGCTAATTGAACAGACAGTAGATGTCATTAAACTTTATAGATATAAACACATCAAAAGAAATAAGTCCCCCTCTGAACATGTCGTCATAACATTGTAAGGTTTCGTTCTGTACCAATAAAACTAACTTTGAAATAATTATATGACTGTTTACTAAGTGCTGTGTGAAAATGAGAGATTTCCATGACTTCAGGGCTGAATGAGCCTAAATTGAAGGCAAAAACTGCCCTTTTCAAAAGTCACAAAGTTGGCATATGCTTGTCACAAAAGTTGATTCATGGCTTGTTACTAATGGAAAACCCAATGTGTTTGAGTGCAGTTTAAAATCCTCACCAAGTGAACATTTACTGTAATGTGTATCGATTCTTGATCATTCAGCCATGCAAATCCCCTTGGTGCAGAATTCAGCACAGTGATCTGTAAGATGGCCAGTTCCATTCCTTGTCCCAATACGCCTTGCAGTTAACAAGCATAGGCCTACATTGTGACTTTTGGAAAGGGCAGTTTTTGTCTTCAATTTGGGTTCATTCAGCCATGAAGCCATGGACATCTTTCATTTTCACAAAACACTTCGTAAACAATCATACATATAATTATTTCTAAGTAAGTTTTATTGGTACAAAGTTTTACTTTACGATGTTATGACGAAATTTTCAGAGGGGGACTTAATTCTTTTGATGTGTTTATTTGGTTTGGATATTAGTCTTGCATGGATCGTTGATTGTGACGGTACAGGTAATCACACTGTGAAAAGGAAAAAAACAATATATCAACCATGCGCAACTACCGACGCGACTACATGCACGGAATAGGCCTGGAAGCGGCACTAGACATTAGCATGAAGCCGCATTCATATGTAAATAGCGTATTGTTATTTAAATTTGCGCCCAGACGTATTGAGGGCGACAGTCATGTTATCCAGACAGAGAATGTCTTGATGCGCCAGGCATGTCAAATTGCTGAGTGAATGTGTATAAATCCCCTTTCTGTATAGGTAATAAGCTAGTACATTTCGTGTTCCAGTTTGTTATAACAAAAAATAAGTATTATATTAAATATATTAAGTGTATAAACTTTGAAATTGACGTGAATTTGAAGTGCAGAGCTCCAAATCTAGCTAAATCGTGTAGTGTGAAATTATGCTGTGTGACCCCTCTGCGTGGTAGAATTATATTCATAAAACATTGAATTTAACATATAATATGGGCAGCCAACCACGATTTATCAGCATTTAAAAGATATATTAATTAACAAAGATAAATAATCAACAGTACAAATGACAATTTAACTAGTAAACAAGTCTGAAATCTTAAAATGTTGCCACGTGATTTCCCGAACACATGATATGTCTACATGTGACCATTATTCAGATTTACCGAAGTATTTGGAGTATGGTGCACGGCTTGCAGGCAACTGTGTATTTCTTTACCTCCGTATAAAATCAATAATTCATGCTGGGAGCCAAGTAACATTCTGTCTGCTTAGTGCATATTGGTATTTTATTTTACTTGAGAGCATATAGAAATACATAAAGACGAATAAGGCGCCATGATGGAAGGTCAGGTCGGGTATCAAAGGTTATTTTAACTTCAAATACTACTTGTGTTTCACACCTTGCCTCTGTCACGTATTTCCTTCATGTTATTGACCTCAAGTCCTAATTTTGACTTTGCTATTGCAAAATGTCATTTCATATCAAATTAGTAGACTTTCTTTGAAACAAACATATCACTGGTGCCTGATGGGAATATCCGTCCGCCATTTCATTAAACTGGATCGTTTTCGCCTGGTTTGCGCCCAGATGTATTGAGGGCGCGCTATACTCTCATTGAACAGGCAAAGTTCGCAAAACTAACAACGTTGTTATTTGCCAATAGCAATTAACATGATCCAAGGGTCGAACATGAATTATTCATAACGGATCGATAACTGGCCTCACTTTCTAGCTAGTAAACCAGCGGAATTTTTCATAGGTTTTGCGTTGCTAATAGAACAACCGTGAATTTAGTGTCACCCCCTTGCTACATGATAGAAGCTGTAACAAATACTACGAAGTGAGGTTTATCACAGCCATTACGGTGAAGTGAGGACTGAGTGATTGGTTATGCCGGACAAAACAGTTGGTAGTAGGAAACTCGGGTAATCACGATATACACAACATAGCAGTTATGCAACTCTAGGTGAAGTGAAACACATTTTACAACTTCAAAGCGTGAGCAAGGTGAGTTAAAACCGAGAGAGCAAATTAAAATGTATGGGAAAAATTATGCATTGGGCACGTGTAAACCGAATTGCTTGATGCTCGAAAAAAATTATACTAGCCGATGCTAAAATGCTTAATAGAATAGATTTAAAGTGGACAATAAATTCGTAATTTTTGTCGTGACAATAATTATAATATTTGAAGGTGATCTTTATCTTGTTTTAAGTGTTAACAAATAACATTTTTAAAAGAACACATTTTAAATTACACAGATATGTCCGCCCAATTGCCACTAAATATTTGGCTCTAGGGCCATGGGACGACGGATTCACAAGTGTTTTATCAAAAGGATTTAGCTGATATCTGCGTTTAAATAACTTTTCACTTGAAAATCATAAAAAAACCGCCTAGAGACCTGATTCAACATGGTATAAAATCAGATCATTATTAATCTGGTTATGTTAAGGGTAGACGAGGTATTGTTGGTCGAAGCAACCTAATAAATCGATTTTCATTATCTATATCAATATATTATTAAAAATTAACACCTTGATGTTTTGCAAACATTCATTCTACAAATCGTATACTCTGCAAACTTGCTTAATTTATTGTTGTTAATTAGTTATGTACGTTTTACAAAAGTGTTGTTGTTTCAGTCCTCTTCACAACGTAACTCAAGAACCGCAGCACCTATACAAGTATATCTGCGACCATAAATCCCTCAAACAACCTGCCGTGGTTTATAAAAGGAATTAATGTGAGATTAAAAAACATTACCATTTTTTCAATACATTTTTCATTTCAATTTTATTTATACACGGGAAAGCCCAGATCAGCGCTTAAGCTGGTCTTCCCTGGGGCCGTGTTGCTGAGTGTAGTCTGGTTGTTTGATTATACAAAATGAACTTTTGATTATACAAAAGAAATTCACAATGGAAGTTAAGGGCTGGGGTATGAACGTTTGGACAGTATTTAATTTGGGACATTAGAGCACATCAGACATATCGAATCGCATTCTGAATACGAAGAATGTCATTCTGATATCAAATAATTTTGATTTTTTGAAATTCGCAATTTGATACACATTTTATGGCAAATCATTAAAAATTGATATTTTTGATATTTAACAGTACTTGAACTTGAAACTTTATAAATCTGATGATTTATAATTAAAGTGTATGTAGTTGGGATGAAAAGCCGACGATCAATTGAAAATTTTGACCTTTGATATTGAAGATATGGATTTTTTTTCCCAAAACACCAAAAAAAAATAGGTCTTTTTGAGAAAAAAATCCATATCTTCAATATAAAAGGTCAAAATTTTCAATTGACCGTCGGCTTTTCCTCCCTGCTACATACACTTTAAGAATATATCATTAGATTTATATAATTTACTTCGAGGACTGTTATATATCAAAAATTTGAAAAATATCAAATTTTTATAATTTGTCATAAAATTTGTATTATATTGTGATTTTCAAAAATGAAAATTATTTGATATCAGAAAGACATGCTTCGTATTCAGAATGCAATTCGATAGGTCTGAGGTGCTTTCATGTCCCACAATAAATACTGTCGAAACGCAATAAACGCTCATTTTAGATCCCTTAAAGCATTCGTGAAAATTATAATTCAATGTGTGCGACAAGATTTTTCCAAGTACTGCCGATTGATCGGTTTTGACCCTTACCCGAACTCACACGAATGCACAACACAACACAAATACACTGGTTGAATAAGGTTATACAATGGATTTTTCCAGGCTTGATTCCAGAGGGGCGTATAGAAACAGTCATGCAGAAAACAGGGCTGTCAACCTTTTTGAATTGCTTGGTGTGAGACACTAGTGGCGGACCTAGAGCTTGCACGGCGCAGGTGGGTGTCTGAGGGAGGATGTGCCCCCTGAGACGTAAGAAACTTTTGCAAAATGAAGACCTAATTGAAGCGATTTGGTGGGCCATTTTGGCACTATTAGTGTGAACAATAGTTTGTAAAATTGATACATTTGTGTCGGACCATGAAACCTTTCGTGGACAAGTTTTCCTTATTATTGTAGACCAATAAATTGCGTTAAACATACATTGGCAAATGTCGAAAGTAGACACAAAAATGTGGCCCCCTCAGACGTAAGAAACTTTTGCAAACTGAAGACCCAATTGAAGCGATTTGGTGGGCCATTTTGGAACTATAAGTGTTAACAATTTTAGTTTGTAAAATTGATAAATTTGTGTCACCATGAAGCCTTTCAGTTTTCCTTATTATTGTAGACCTATAAATTGCGTTAAACATACATTGGCAAATGTCGAAAGTAGAACAAATAGGCACTTGTTAATTCATTACGCAGGGGGAGGGGGTGGTTGTTGTCCCCTCAAAAGTCGGAAAATTTTGCAAATTAAAGCAATTTGGTGGTCCATTTTGGCACTATATTTTTGTGTAGAATTTTAGTTTGAACAAGCCGAAAATTTATGAAATGACGATCCATGAAGCCTTTCGTGGACAGGTTTTCCCTATATTATTGTAGGCCTATATATTGTGTTAAACATACATTGGCAAATGTCGAAAGTAAAAACAAAATTGGCGGGCACTTGTTTTTTCACTACGCAGGGGGTGTCTGAGGGGGATGTCTCCCCCGGAAGTTGGAAAATGTTGCAAAATGAAGACCTAATTGAAGCGATTTGGTGGACCATTTTGGCACTATTAGTGTGTAAAATTCTAGTTTGAAAAGGCCGAAAATATATAAAATGACGATCCATGAATGACGATCCATGATCTTACGTGGACAAGTTTTCCCTATTATTGTGGGCCTATATATTGTGTTACACATGCATATATAGCCTAGGCCTACATTGGCAAATGTCGAAAGTAGAAACAAGGGGGGGGGGGGGGTTGTGTCTGAGGAGGATATTGCCCCCTGGAAAATTTTGCAAAATGAAGGTCCAATGCCATTTTGGTGCATCCTTTTTACACTATTTAAATCCATTACTTTAAAAGAGAATTTTGTTTATATGATGCGTGAGATTTTACTAATTTAACAGTTCTTTGCGGGAGATTTACTACCCAGGCGTGAGATTAGACTACCTTGGCGTGAGTCCGACCGTGAGAAAGTGACCGAATGCGTGAGACTCACGGCCAATGCGTGAGAGTTGACAGTCAATATACATGCACTATGACCACGAACCTATGAGACCGTGTCACGTGAGTCATCCTATGTTGCAGGGATAGGGAGGGGCAACCATGATTGGGACTGCCGGGGGGGGCGGTTTTCTGCAATTTCTTATGGTATTTTCACAATTTTCAATTTTTAAAATATTATCCTTAGATGATATCTGTCGTGAAATAAATCAATGCTGCTATAGGCTATAATAGGCCTAGTAGGCCTACCCTGATTATACAATATGAATAACTACAACAATAACAAAACCAACAGCCATATCTAATTTGTAAAAAAATATTCATGACATAGGCATAGGCCGCGCCTATATAGACTAGTAGGCCTATTCCTGAATTATATAATAAAAACCGGCAAAAACAATCAATCACTGCAGTCAGAAAGAAAGAAACGAACAAGAAAGAAGACGGAAAAAGAGAAAAGTAAGAACAAAATAGAAAATAATATAACTGGACCACACATGGACTCGAACCCGTACTAGTCGTACTTTACCAACACACATTGTTTTTGGTCACCTTTTTGTGAACATAATGGGTTAGTTTTTGAGTAAGAATGTTTAAGTAATAGTCCCACACTTTTCAGGAAATTATAAGTTTTATGTCATGTCAATTTGCAAATTTGGGTAAAAATGCTACATTTTGACATTTTTGGCTCAAAATTAGGGTCGAAACATTGTTAAATCTTATTGATATTGGTTTTGTTTGATAGATAATTTTAATATCTTTCATTAGACACCACAAATGTGAAAATCGAGGCTGTTGTTAATAAATGGCATGCATAAAACGAATTATACAGGAAAACGTGTCAAATCTGAGGTCATTGACCTCTGGTGTCACGCTCCACCGCTCACGACACTCAAGACTTCACTTTTCAGATGTCCCATGGGATGCTCTATCCAACTATCATAAGAAGACACCTGGTCATTTGATACATGTCATGATATAGGGCAGGATTATTTTATTAAAAGAAAGAAAGACTACAACTATTTTAAATTAAGATCAAATCTGAAAAGTAAAAAGATTTACCTGGTCAATATGGTAAGTTTTACGTGCAAATGAGTGGATTAACCTGTATTAGGTATGACGATTAGCATTTCAGGGACTTCGTGGGGTTCATTTTAAATTTTGGACTTAGGTGGTTTTTTTGAATCATATACAAAGACAACAATGTTAGAATGAGATTACCACTAGTAAGATAATACAAAATAAAGCGCACAGGTATGTATAATGTTGATAAGCATTCTGCCATGTAATATAAACCACACACTTTCTTTTATTAAACCCATTTTTTTTTCAAAAGTCACTCTCTAGCAATGAATGTGTTACAAGTGGACTTTTATACATACTGGATTTTAATCAATGTGTTACAAGACTCAAATCATGGAATTGGGTGATTCTTTCATACATGCTATTTTTCACATGCTCAATAGATACAGAGGATAAAATTTTACTTGTTCTTTCATACATATGACAGGCCTATGTAAAGCAACACTTTCCCATGCTTAACTCAATTTGGTTTAAGTATGGACTTAGGTGGCTTTTGTATTCATATATTCAATTGTCTGTCGTTGGCCAGGGAGAGGATTTCATCCCGGGACTTCATGTGCACATTTACACGCGTCTTTGGTATAACATCTATAGCAGTATAACGGCATTTTCTCCATATAATTTCAAAAAACAGCACACTTTCTCGAATTTTTCAACAATATCTGATAAATTTAGTCATTTATCTTAGACATTTCAACACACACGTATTATAGTGCATAATGTATTTTTACTACACTTTATTAAAACCTGAAAAGCAAAACACATTTTGGGACTTAGAAACTTTTTCAAAAAATGTCAACACACATTTAGGGACTTAGTTATTTTTCTTTAAAATTTCAACACACACGTATTATAGCGCATAATGTATTTTTACCCCAATTTATTAAAACCTGAAAAACAACACACATTTTGGGACTTAGAAACTTTTTCCAAAAACTTCAACACACATTTTGGGACTTACTGTCGTTTCATCTTTTCTGTTTCGGGAGCTCTATTGTTCAGAAACGAAAACGCAAGGGATTAAGTAGGATGGTGTGTAAGTTGACTTCATTGTTACGTTTGGGGCATCATGCTTCTCATTTGAAGAGGTAATAATAGGTGCTGTCAATCACACTTGTGTCTGTCAATAAAGGTTGGATAAGTCAATTATATGCAACACTGGCGTAAGTGGGCAATCTTACTCATGTCAGTCATTTATCTAGGCAGGATATGCCTACATCAGGTCCGAACTCAAATTTGGTGTCATTATGGTCTAGATTATTATGACATTTAAAAAAAGGACCCCTGCCTCTTCTCCTCTCGCTTTCTTCTCTTTCTAGTCTGTCTGTCTCTCCCCCTCCCCAACTCTCACCTGTGCCATCTTTTGAATTATGTGGATATCTGAATTATATTGGATGTTGTATTTCCTTTACCCTTCCCCTCTCAACTCCTCCCTGCTCTGCTCGCCCCCTCTCTTCTCTCGATCTCCTGTCCTGTCTTGTCCTCTCCTCTCCTCTCCTCTCCTCTCCTCTCCTCCACCAGATCATCTCCTCGTCTCATCATCCCCACTCTCTCAAATAATATGTGACGTGTCATGTCAAAAGGAGACACTTTTGGGCAGGATCGCAAAAGGAGAAATAGCCAAAAATCTACCCGGGGTGATTTTTTTCACAATTTGAGTTTGTTGCGAATTTGTGATGTTATTAATGTTAAAAATATTGTCTGGTAGTTTCAGGCCGGAATATAACTGGCATCTTGTATTTTTTTAGACATTTTTCAAGGTAATTCCTACTCTCAACATTGTCAATAATATTTTTAAAGGTCGATATCTCAATTTCCAATTTTATAATACCATAACTTACGAACTCAATATCTTCGCTTAAGAATGTCCGATTTCATTGGGGAAAACGGCGTTGTGGGGCAAAATATCTCTATATTTAAGATATGTAAAAACCTCAAAATTGATAACCTGCCCAAAAGTGTCTCCTTTTGACATGACACGTCACATATACATTTAAAATAGATTTGAGTCTGGCAATTTTGCCTGAAGCAATTATCAGATTACCAATTCCAATGAAAGAAATCCTATTAGTTTCACTTCAACGCACTTCTCTGGTGTTGCATATTACCAAGTTTTAAGGTGTATTTGGGACGAAAATAATTCCCCGTTTAATCGCTACATAATCATAATATGACCGATTTTTTGCGCGATTGCACGAACAAGTATACGTAATTCTTGGCAACACTGATTACTATTGATTAATTTATATTAATCATGTTAATGTATATTTCTACGCTGGGCTATTTTCACGATCTACTCCCGCCTAGGCTGGAGTACATATACACCCAACGCAAGTCAATTGAAGCCGTACAATTTATCGCGAATTTACGACCGTAAAATTTAGACACTTCTTTTGTCTAGATTAGCATCAACCCTCTCATCTCACGTTTTTCATGTCAGAAATTAACACAACTCCCGAAACCGAAACAGAAGTTATCTTCGTTCAACTTTTCTGTAGTCAACAAAAGACTAGATTAAAGGATTGTTCACACGTACCATGCTAACACTTCAAAATAACAACTTCGAAACCGAAACCGGAAACAGAAACAGAAACAGAAAAGATAAAACGACGGTTAGTCATTTTTCAGAAAAAATTCAACACACGTGTATATAATAGTGCATGCATATGTATTTCCAGCGCCTATATAATCGTCAATACGTCTGAGCTTGCCGGTCTTTATGGAGCAGAGATTAGAGAGATTGCGAAGAGGCGTTCACTGCAAACGCCTTACGGGTTACGTATTACGACATTGTGCGGTAGAACGTCATAGTGCCGTTCACATTCAAACTAGTCTCCTACACAGCCAGTTTTTGTCGGTCCTAACGCTCGTCGTTCCTAGTACGTATGTTCGTGATAGCCTCAGAAAGTCTGACCGGAGACTATATCTAAACACAATTGAAATAAGCTCATGGTGGCGCTATGCTGAGACAAATATATCTAAATATATAGGAAGCACCCATTGATTAACCTTGGATGCATCGAACCAGAGAAGATGAGAATAGATTCTCTTCATCTTTCTTTGAAACCACTTTCCTCGGTATTGATATGCAAATACGACTGGCTGTATCTATTGCTCTAAGCATTCAGTCCAGATCTCGAATGTCTAAAAATGCATGTTTTGGCCCAAAGTTTCGGATGTCCAAAAATGGGATCACAAGACTGAAGACGACTTAAACTATACATAAGATTGTGAATTTTGAATTTTCGGGTGTTAAAAAACTGTAGAAGACTTAAACTATACATAACAGTTGTTTTTAGGTCGAAATTCGGGAAAATAATAACGAATTTATTTTAATGTCCCAAAATGGTGTCAAAAGACTTGTCCATGCCAGAGAGATCCAGGCAATATGACAAAATCTGGGAACATGAAGGTTGGCCAAATCGGTTCATACTTTGTAAGATTGATGTACTGGATGACATATTTTCACATGCCAGACTAGACCCACCTGACCCCCTGGGTAGGGAGATATGGGTACCCCCTAATTTGGGGCTTTTGACACAGGTAAATTGCTGTGAAAACAGTTGAAAAATGGTTATTTTTGTATCAGCAACTTTTCGATTGGATTTTATTTTGAAATATTTGTCAAGAGCATAGTTTATTTGTAATATAGAACTTAAAATTGCAATGATTGGGGTCTTGGGTTTTCAGGAGGGGGTCATCAATGTTACCCCTCTTTAGCATTTTTAAAAAATGTAAAAAAAGGGTAGTATTTAAAGCCCTTTTATAAAAAATATTTTGAGGCTATATTGGTCTACTCCAAACAATAAATGGTAGATTCGGGCGGTGTAACGAATTTGCATAAAATTGGTGTTTCTAGACAGCATTTTCGCCTAATAAATTTCTTGAAATGATATTGTAAGTCTAAAAATTGGAGGAAACTGAATGTGACAATTCTATTTTTAGTCTTAAAATGCTTAAAATGTTTTTATATGGTGACATTGTTTTAGATTTTTCTAAACAGAATCATGTCAAGTCTGCAGAAGTGTTTCTAAATACAAAACAATTCATATTTAGCTCTCTGAGTAAAATACAAAACAGAAATACTGAATCTAAGACTACCTTGTGATAAACCATGATGAACAAAATTGCAATATAAATGTAGGTCCATTATGTAGGCCTATTGTGTATGCATTTTTTAATTATATCATTATATTGTTTTTATATATTAATAAAAAGTATGCCTAAAAGCCTTCAATGTTGTGAGTAAGAAACTATGATATTAGTTGGCTACTGTGGTAATAGCTGATAACTAACATAAATCACAAGAGTTTATATTAGGAGTAAGTTAATCATTTCAAATAAATTGGATCACAGTTTACATTCACAAATAATTATTCTAGAAACACTATACTGTAAGTGCCCAAGAATTTTAGCCATAGGATGTAGTTCTAGTAGGCCTAGCTAGTAGCTGGGGCAGATATGGTCTTTTATGATCTTCAATTTAGGTATACTGCTAGAACTGCAACTGCCTTATAAATACTGAAGTATTCACTAAATCAAACCAGGATCTTGCGATTGTACTGTTTTTGGACAGTTTTTCTTTCTTTCTTCTGTCAAACTTGTAATGAGCCATCGTAGCCATATGCTATAGACCAATGTAACCATATTTGGTCACAAGGACCAATGGGTGGGGCCCATGTAGTCATCCTTGGAGACTCTATTTCAAAAAGGATAAATGGACAACGTCTTTCCAGATCAGCACAAGTCATGAACTTTAGTGAAGGAGGGCGCAAAGTTGAGCAAGTGTGCGATGATGTAGTCAAACACAAAGCTCATATCGCAGAAGCAGACTCCATTATTATTCATGTCGGGACAAATAATCTTGAAAAGAATACTGTAGCTGAAATCAATGCTAAGGTTCACAAGCTTTGTGAGGTGGTAAAGGCTCATGCCCCGAGGCAATGCGAAGTATCCTTATCGTCAGTAATAATTCGCAGGGACAATCCATCGCTCGCTTCCAATGGACTTATATTGGTAATGACGCTGTTCGGGATCTAGCTAGGGACAATCTTCACCCAAATGACAAGGGGCTCAGTTTTTTAGCCAGGAATTTCCAGGACTTTCTACGGTGCGCGCATCCTTCCCTTTTTCAACAAGCTCCGAGACAGAGATACCAACAACGTCCAGCGAGAAATCACTTCCCTCCATGGTTAAAATATCTACAGTCTGGACAATTCCGCTAACTTTCATTAATGACTCTTATGTACGAATTGACTCTTCTAATCAAAATTGCTTACATGAATGTCTTTGTGGTAACGACTGTGCTGTGTCTGAAAGTGATTTTATTTGCAATGATGACAATGAGGCCCTTGTTTGTGATAATCCAATTAGTTCTATGCCCAACTTCGTTGGTCAGTGTGCAAATAGTATCTCTTCCAAACCTTACAACAATGATTCTGATGATTTAGTTAATATGGATCATGATGATGACAATTGCAGAGAGGATCAGTCCCCTCCCCAAAACATAGGCCATCATTCACCAAAGAAAAATGTTGAAAATACTGACGCTAACAGTAACATAAACAGTAGTGACTTAAACAATGGTGCAAACCCCGATAATGTTCATTGTGATAATATAAAAAACTTCATAAATAATGATGATGTATATGATAATGTAAAGAACTTTATAAATAATGATGATGTAAACAAAGGTACAAACAATGATAATGTAAATGATAATGTAAGCAACTCTATAAAAATGGTGATGCTGTAAACATAGGTATAAACAATGATTATGTAAACAACTCTATAAAAAATGGTGATGATGTAAACAAAGGTATGAATAATGATGATATACAAAATGGTGATGTACTATTAGTTGTAAAGAAAAGTGTGAACAATGACAAACTAAATTATAATATAAATAGTGATGTTAGAAATAATGTGAATGATGATGATATAAACAATCTTCATGTTAATAACTTAATAGATAATGATATTGATAATTACAGTGATAGCAATACAGATGATAATCTAAACAACCATGATATTGATAGTGTATCCAACCAATATACTAGTAGTATTGATGTACATGTACATACTGTTATTTCTGTTGACTCACATGACTTTGGTAAACAGATAAGTGCTGACAATACAACAAATAGTTCTCAAAATGTATCCCATAATCCTGTTTCAACCATTAATATCCAAGATGCATACAAGGTTCTTCGTGATTTAAGTACTGGTCTAATTATTGGACAACTCAATATTTGTAGCTTGATTGAACACTTTGATGAGTTGAAGCATATTTTAAGTTCCAACTCTTTTGATGTTTTTGGACTAAATGAAACATTCCTGTCGGATAATGTTACTGATAATTATATTAATATTGATAACTTTTATGTTTATAGGAAGGATAGAAAGTGCAATACTAATCACAGAGGTGGTGTAGCATTTTATGTAAATAAGCATTGTAAGCATGTTGTAAGAGATTATTTAAGTTCTGAGAAACTTGAGCTGTTAACTATTGAATTAAGGGTAGACGAGGTATTGTTGGTCGAAGCAACCTAAAATCGATTTTCATTATCTAGATCAATATATTATTGAAAATTAACACCTTGATGCTTTGCAAAAGTTCATTCTACAAATCGTATACTTTGCAAACTTGCTTAATTTATTGTTTTTAATGAGTTATGTACGTTTTACAAAAGTGTTGTTGTTTCAGCCTTCTTTACAACATAACTCAAGAACCGCAGCACCTATAAAAGTATATCTGTGGTATTTTAATTCTTCTACACGCTCGCTATGAATTGAGCAATGCAGTTTTTGCCAAAGCTCACTGCCATTCGTAAGATGCTGTGAACTACCAAATCACAACAGTTTAAAATAATTAATAACCTTAATGCCATTGAAAAGGAAACCCACTATTGTTGTATTATGGTATAGAGTGCCTGGTTCATGTATTGATTTATTTGATCATCTTCAGCAACTTCTTCAAGTTATTGAATCTGAAGGAAAGGATTATATCCTAATGGGTGACCTTAATTGTGATCTTTTGACAACCACACCCCACTGTTATACTAAAAGACTTAATTATATCAGTGAAAGTTTTAATCTCAAACAAATTATAACAGAACCTACCAGGATAACTGAAACTAGTGAAACACTTCTTGATGTAATTTTCTGTTCTAATGCCTCCAAAGTTTGTAAGTCAGGTGTTATACATGCTGGTATAAGTGATCATTCAGTTACATATGCAATTCTTGGTAAAATTAAAAATAGTGTTGGTAGTAAAGTAAACATAGACAGTAGTAATACGCATGTTCATAATTATAAAATATCTCGTTCTTATAAGAATTTTAATGAGCAAGACTTCTTGCAAGATTTAGCTCTAACTGATTGGAATCCTGTAATTAATACTGGTGATGTTGAAGTATCTGCTGAACTTTTTCTTAGGACATATTCTTAGATGTTATTGACAAACATGTACCGTTTAAAAAGAGTAGAATTCGCAAGAAAACTTCACCATGGATGACTAATGAGGTTCTTGATATGATGCGCGAGCGAGACAGGCTGAAGGTTATAGCTATTAAATCAGGTAATGATCACTCTTGTTGGGAAAATTACAGGAAAGCTAGAAATAATACTAATAAGATTATAAAGAGTAAAAAGAAAGAATTCTTAAATCAAGGTTTCAATAAACATAAAAATTACATTAAAAAGACATGGGAACACCTTAGACATGTTGTTCCATCTAAATTCTTTTCAGAAATAGGTTCACAACTCGCTGATAATATTGATGAAAATGATTTTTGTGATTATAAGAAAACTAGTAATATTAAGAAACCTACATTTAACTTAGTTCATGTGAATTATGATTATGTATTCAATCAATTAACAAAATTATCTGATGACAAAGCTACTGGCTTGGACAACATACCATCTAAACTACTTACGCTCCTGTCATTACACCAATAATCACTCATCTAATTAATCACTCTTTCACAACATGTAAATTCCCAAGTTGTTGGAAAAGAGCTAAAATAATTCCTGTTTTTAAGGCTGGGGATCCTAGTGACCCTAGCAACTATAGACCAATTTCAATTCTTGTTGTTATTTCTAAAATTGCTGAAAGGGCTGTTTTTGATCAGTTATATAATTACTTAAATGATAACAAATTAATCAACATTAATCAATCAGGTTTCCGTCCATCTCACTCCACCAGTTCTGCCCTAATTAACATCACTGAAGATTGGTATAATGAAATAGATAAGGAAATCTAATTGGCCTTTGTTCACTTGATCTAAAGAAGGCTTTTGATACAGTAAACCATGAAATTTTCTTAGATAAACTTAAATTATATGGAATTGGTAAACATTGTATTCAGTGGTTTAAAAGTTATCTTACAGGACGTTCTCAATGTACTACTGTTAATGGTACTCTATCTGATACGTGTGAAATAACATGTGGAATGCCACAAGGGTCAATCGATGGCCCACTTGCTTTTCTTATTTATATTAATGATTTGCCAAATTATGTCACACACTGTAAGGTTAATATGTATGCTGATGATACTGTAATATATTATGCCTCTAACTCAACTAAGGAAATCATGAATTGTATAAATGAGGATCTTAACATAATAAGTAATTGGCTGAAAAGCAACAAACTTAGTCTTAACACTGATAAATCATGCTCATAGGATCTAGGCAACGTTTGCAATCTGTTAAAGATGATATTCACGATGTTTCTGTAACTATAAATGGTGCTAATATTAAACAAGTTAATGAATGTAAACATTTAGGTGTCATCATTGATGACACATTGACATGGAATCAGCAAATTGATCAAGTTCGTAAGAAATCTCTTAAAGGTATGTTTATGTTGAAGAAATGTAAATCTAATTTCATTTCTACAGATATTTTGAATATGGTTTATAATGCAATTGTACTTCCTCACCTTGAATATTGTAATGTTGTTTGGGGAAATTGTGGTATGTCTATAGAAAAGAGATTACAAATTATCCAAAACAGAGCTGCTCGCATTATTTGTGGAGCTCCATGGGATACCTCCAGTGCTATTGTCCTAGATCAGCTCAATTGGAAGCCACTTACTCACAGACATCAGTATAATACCTCAATTTGGATTTATAAAATTTTGAATAACTTAGCACCTCCTTACCTTTCAACTGTTTCCTCGTTTTCTAATAATAAATACAATTTTCGGCAAAGTAAAAATTATGTTTTCATCTCACAGCCTAAAACTGATTTCAAAAAACGTAGCTTATCATATAGAGGTGCAATCTTATGGAATAGTCTTGATGATAGGGTCACAAATTCACCTAATTTATTTACTTTCAAAAATATGCTGAAAGATGTTTCATTTTAATTCTTTTCAGTTTTGTTTATAAGTTTATAAATTCTTTCATTTTTTCCCTAATATATTATAGGTTTATTTATGATGTTTTGTATCTCTTAACAATTCATTTGATATTCTTATGAAGTATCGCTTGTAAACAGTTTTACAAGGTAACCTAATATAAGTTTATATGATCTTTTGTATCTCTTAATAATTCTTTTGATATTTTGTTTAACATATCTCTTGTAAACATGTTTTGTTAAATATTTGTTAGTACTGTAGTTTGTATCCACGGCCCCAAGGAAGAACAACCTAGGGTTGAAGTGGGCCCACCGTGGCTAAATAAAGTTGAATCTGAATCTGAATCTGAATCACAAATGTTACATGACCAACTCGGGGTCAAAGGTCATCCAAAGGTCATTATGGCCAAAATGTGATTTTCACTCAAAATGCTTCTTCTTCCACATATTACATAACACAATGACGTCACGAATTGAAGTCAAAGGTCATTAAGGGGTAAAATCTTATAATTGCATTATCTCAACATCCGTAAGGGGTATGGGACTCAAACTCGGTGATAACAAATCTCATGACCAGGGGAACATTTTACAGGGGTCATGGCAAAGGTCATGCAGAGGTCAAATTTTAGAAATGCATTTTCTGTACATCTGTAAGGGGTACGGGACTCAAACTCTGTGACAACAAACTTAATGACTAGGGGAATATTTTGGAACACTTTGCAGGGGTCAGGTCAAAGGTTATCTGGGGTCAAATCTTATCCTTTTCTGGACACTTGTAACGGTATGGGGCTCAAACTCAGTGAAAACAAACCTCATGACCAGAGGAACATTTTGCACGGGTCAGGTCAAAGGTCATGCAGAGGTCAAATTTTAGAAATGTATTTTTGGCCATCTGTCTGGAATGTAATTCATAGGCCTACATTTACATGCGAGATATACAGGTTGTATTAAAACGATTGGTACCAATCCATATTTTGTTTATTAAAAAGCAAACCTCTTGGAACATCGTGATATCAGACATGTTATGTTATTTGTTCCTGAGAATAAAATAACCTAGATAACTTGCACAGTCATAAAATGACCTTTGAATGCTTCTGCATGCATCTTTGAACTGGAAATAATATAACTGCAAGACATCATAAATATTTGAGAAGTAAAACATGTCAAAATCAAAGTATCTATTCTGGCTGGAATACTTAGATTGTGCTTGAAATATTTGAGGTATAAAATTGTATACTTTTCAATAAAATATTGGGTAAGTTGGGATGAGTTGTTCTATATTATCATGATTATCAGGATCAGAAATATCAATGGACGATTGAGAGTAAAATCCAAGAATCTTGTCTTTTTGCAATGTCCAACAAAAAGTAACAGATTTCCATTTGAGATACCCAAAATTAATATTGCGAGTATCCTGCTTGGTTTTTTTTTCTTTAGTGGTTACTTTGTAACTTGTTAATAGACATTTTCAACAATGCCACGATAATTGTATTTCAAACATCAGTATGAGGTAACATTTTGTTTTCTTACATTATATTATTTATAGGCTGATTGTGATATTTGTAAACAAAGCAAATAAGTGCACAGCCAATCTACGTTGTGACAATTTGTAGATGGCTTAGAGGAATGTAACTTTGCACGTTCAGCTCCAAACAAGATCTTTAGATGTCAAGTCAACTCGAAAATAATGTTGACACTTGTTGCTGAAGCAAATGAACCTCAAGATCTACATAAGAATATTTATTCTTATGATACTATTCTTGCATAAGATTCTGGCATACATCATGTTCATTCGATTTTAGTATACGTGCAACATGGCTTAATGCATGAAAGACATACGATATCTTTCAGCTTTATGATTGTTTAATCAAATGAGATATAGAAACATCTACATTTTAAAGGTTTGGTAATGTTTATTTTTCCATTTATTATCAGCTTGATAACTTTATTCAACTTTATAATGAAGAAATACCTTAAAAGACATGTGCTTCCTTAACGGAGATTTTCAGTTTTGTGATCTTGCTAAAATACCATATAGAAACACTGAATTTTCTATTAAACCAAGCAACACCATCCAAAGATAATCCGATTTGTTTCCCACAGACTAGCCCTACAGCCTAAGGTTGGTTCATTTGGAGGAAGATCCAAATAAAAACAAAATGTGGATGTATATTCTGTATATAGAATGCTTGTGAATTCATTTAATAAAAATGAAAATTTTAAAGAAGTTCTGAGGGAGGCCAAATGATAGGGGTTGCTTGAATTATTATTTGTTAACTATTGTTCACTAGAATGAATGAGGTATAATGAGGTAATAATTTTTGTATTACAATTATATTGTATATTACAATCGTTAAAAACAAAGCAAAATAAGGCATGGTCTACGTTGTGACAATTTGAGAAGGCTCCGATCGTTATCAACATTTCAAAAAGCAGCGTGAAAACAACAATACGTGGATCTTAATGTAGCGATTCCTCAAAGCAATGTAAAACATTGCACTTTCAATTCCATACAACTTCTTATGTGTAAGCTAGAATATCATTTTGACACTTGCCTGTCCTCAGCTACATGTAGTACAATTAGGCGTCGAAAAGAATGGCAACATGCAAAGTGTCATCATGATTATGCACTAATAAAAAACTGAATTGCTAGGTCTATAATAACTCATATTTATATGTTGATACTAAGTAATGTTGTATGATCATGATTTAAATCCTAAGGAAGTGCTGCTTACCAAATAATTGTTTATTTCTTACTTTTGTTTGAATATGTTCATAGACGGTTTGTTCAATCAAACTGTTCTTGAAAATTCCTGAGTGTTTGACCAAGTATTTTAGGTTTTTCTCATCTTTGATCAAATAAAATCTAGAAACACTTAAATTTTAGTAACATTTTGCTTTTGTTACCCATGATATTTAAGTTTAAAACCTTACACAACTTAATAACCAGCTCTAAATAAAGTATGTAGTTGAAATAATCACATATTTCATTAATATTACAATATTTTCAGTTTGTAATATTGCTAAAAATACCACATAGAAACACTGTATTTTCTAAAATAAGCAACACCGCCCCAAGATATTCTAATTTGTTTCTCACAGCCACATGTTGGGTCACTCTAATGACACCAACAAAAATTCAAAATTTTGATGTATATTTTTTTATATTTGCATTTGAATTCATCAACTAAAAATTCAATTTTTTAAGACATTTTGAGAGGTGTATTGTTGGGGTGTATAGACACCCCCTAGAACAAAATGATAGGGGTTGGTTGAATGTCAATTGTTCCCTGTAATGCCCAGGGTAGATGTTTCCTACAAATACTTAATTTATTTAAATAACTTCAACACACAAAATTGGCTTAAATTCAGGAAAAATTCATCCATTTTAAGGGTGTAGATTGTACCAAAACAAATAAGGGCTATAAACCCTTAACAAGGGGGGTCAGAATCCTGAAAAAGTTTCAGTGAGAATGTTTCATCAAACACCCCTACTACACCAAATATGGGCAAATTCGGACAACCTTGATGTTCCTGCCACTGCCTGGCCTTCTCCGGCATGATCAATTAAGAAGTCTTAAACTAAGCATAAGAGTTGTTTTTAGGTCGAAATTCGGCCAAATAACGAAGATCTAAAATTTTGAATATTTTGGCCAACATTTTCGGATGTCCAAAAATAGTGTCAAAAAATTGAAGAAGACGTAAACTATACATAAGAATTGTGTTTAACTTCTTATTTCTCACAAACTTGAAATTGCTTACCGAGAGGAAGCTTTCATCCAGTATTCTCTTGGACGTCTTCAGCCCCAATATTTGGCACGTGGGGGCGCTGTTGGCTATACATAAGAGTTATTTTTAGGTCGAAATTTGGCCAAATAACGAAGATCCAAAATTTTAAATATTTTTGGCCAAATTTTTTGAATGCCCCAAAATGGTGTCAACAGACTTAAGAAGACTTAAACTAAACATAAGAGTTGTTTTTAGGTCGAAATTCGGCCAAATAACGAATATCAAAAATTTTGAATATTTTGGTTTAATTTTCGGATGTCCAAAAAATAGTGTCAAAAAATTGTAGAAGACTTGAACTATACATAAGAGTTGTTTTTAGGTACAAATTTGGCCAAATAACGAAGATCTAAAATTTTGAATATTTTGGCCAAAATTTTTGGATGTCCAAAAATAGTGTCAAAAAACTGAAGAAAACTTAAACTATACATAAGAGTTGTTTTTAGGTAAAAATTTGGCCAAATAAGGAAGATACACAGTTTTGAAATGTTTGGCCACATTTTTTGAACACCCAAAATGGTGACAAAAAGACCTAAGAAGACTTAAACTATACATAAGAGATGTTTTAGGTCGAAATTTGGCCAAATACCGAAGATCCAAAATTTTGAATATTTTGGCCAACATTTTCGTATGTCCAAAAATAGTGTCAAAAAACTGTTGAAGACTTAAACTATACATAAGAGTTGTTTTTAGGTCGAAATTCGGCCAAATAACGAAGATCTAAAATTTTGAATATTTTGGTTAAAATTTTCGGATGTCCAAAAATAGTGTCAAAAAATGTAGAAGACTTAAACTATACATAAGATTTGTTTTTAGGTAGAAATTTGGCCAAATAAGGAAGATCCAAAATTTCGAATATTTTGGCCAACATTTTGGATGTCCAAAATAGTGTCAAAAACTGTAGAAGACTTAAATTATACATAAGAGTTGGTTTTAGGTAGAAATTTGGCCAAATAACGAAGATACACACTTTTTAACATTTTTGGCCAAATTTTTGAATGCCCAAAATGGTGTCAAAAGACTTGAGTAGACTTAAACTATACATAAGAGATGTTTTAGGTCGACATTTGCCCAAATACCGAAGATCCAAAATTTTGAATATTTTGGCCAACATTTTCGGATGTCCAAAAATAGTGTCAAAAAACTGTTGAAGACTTAAACTATACATAAGAGTTGTTTTTAGGTAGAAATTTGGCCAAATAAGGAAGAACCAAAATTTCGAATATTTTGGCCAACATTTTTGGATGTCCAAAAATAGTGTCAAAAAACTGTAGAAGACTTAAACTATACATAAGATTTGTTTTAGGTAGAAATTTGGCCAAATATGGAAGATCCAAAATTTCGAATATTTTGGCCAACATTTTTGGATGTCCAAAAATAGTGTCAAAAAACTGTAGAAGACTTAAATTATACATAAGAGTTGGTTTTAGGTAGAAATTTGGCCAAATAACGAAGATACATACTTTTTAACATTTTTGGCCAAATTTTTTGAATGCCCAAAATGGTGTCAAAAGACTTAAGTAGACTTAAACTATACATAAGAGATGTTTTAGGTCGACATTTGGCCAAATACCGAAGATCCAAAATTTTGAATATTTTGGCCAACATTTTCGGATGTCCAAAAATAGTGTCAAAAAACTGTAGAAGACTTAAATTATACATAAGAGTTGGTTTTAGGTAGAAATTTGGCCAAATAACGAAGATACACACTTTTTAACATTTTTGGCCAAATTTTTGAATGCCCAAAATGGTGTCAAAAGACTTGAGTAGACTTAAACTATACATAAGAGATGTTTTAGGTCGACATTTGCCCAAATACCGAAGATCCAAAATTTTGAATATTTTGGCCAACATTTTCGGATGTCCAAAAATAGTGTCAAAAAACTGTTGAAGACTTAAACTATACATAAGAGTTGTTTTTAGGTAGAAATTTGGCCAAATAAGGAAGATCCAAAATTTCGAATATTTTGGCCGTTATTTGGCCAAATTTCAAAAACTGTAGAAGACTTAAATTATACATAAGAGTTGGTTTTAGGTAGAAATTTGGCCAAATAACGAAGATACATACTTTTTAACATTTTTGGCCAAATTTTTTGAATGCCCAAAATGGTGTCAAAAGACTTAAGTAGACTTAAACTATACATAAGAGATGTTTTAGGTCGACATTTGGCCAAATACCGAAGATCCAAAATTTTGAATATTTTGGCCAACATTTTCGGATGTCCAAAAATAGTGTCAAAAAACTGTAGAAGACTTAAACTATACATAAGAGTTGTTTTTAGGTAGAAATTCGGCCAAATAACGAAGATTCAAAATTTTGAAAATGTTGGCCAACATTTTCGGATGTCCAAAAATAGTGTCAAAAAACTGTGGAAGACTTGAAATATACATAAGAGTTGTTTTTAGGTAGAAATTTGGCCAAATAAGGAAGATCCAAAATTTCGAATATTTTGGCCAACATTTTTGGATGTCCAAAAATAGTGTCAAAAAACTGTAGAAGACTTAAATTATACATAAGAGTTGGTTTTAGGTAGAAATTTGACCAAATAACGAAGATACACACTTTTTAACATTTTTGGCCAAATTTTTTGAATGCCCAAAATGGTGTCAAAAGACTTAAGAAGACTTAAACTATACATAAGAGATGTTTTAGGTCGACATTTGGCCAAATACCGAAGATCCAAAATTTTGAATATTTTGGCCAACATTTTCGGATGTCCAAAAATAGTGTCAACAAACTGTTGAAGACTTAAACTATACATAAGAGTTGTTTTTAGGTCGAAATTCGGCCAAATAACGAAGATCCAAAATTTCGAATATTTTGGCCAACATTTTTGGATGTCCAAAAATAGTGTCAAAAAACTGTAGAAGACTTAAACTATACATAAGATTTGTTTTTAGGTAGAAATTTGGCCAAATATGGAAGATCCAAAATTTCGAATATTTTGGCCAACATTTTTGGATGTCCAAAAATAGTGTCAAAAAACTGTAGAAGACTTAAATTATACATAAGAGTTGGTTTTAGGTAGAAATTTGGCCAAATAACGAAGATACATACTTTTTAACATTTTTGGCCAAATTTTTTGAATGCCCAAAATGGTGTCAAAAGACTTAAGTAGACTTAAACTATACATAAGAGATGTTTTAGGTCGACATTTGGCCAAATACCGAAGATCCAAAATTTTGAATATTTTGGCCAACATTTTCGGATGTCCAAAAATAGTGTCAAAAAACTGTAGAAGACTTAAATTATACATAAGAGTTGGTTTTAGGTAGAAATTTGGCCAAATAACGAAGATACACACTTTTTAACATTTTTGGCCAAATTTTTTGAATGCCCAAAATGGTGTCAAAAGACTTGAGTAGACTTAAACTATACATAAGAGATGTTTTAGGTCGACATTTGCCCAAATACCGAAGATCCAAAATTTTGAATATTTTGGCCAACATTTTCGGATGTCCAAAAATAGTGTCAAAAACTGTTGAAGACTTAAACTATACATAAGAGTTGTTTTTAGGTAGAAATTTGGCCAAATAAGGAAGATCCAAAATTTCGAATATTTTGGCCAACATTTTTGGATGTCCAAAAATAGTGTCAAAAAACTGTAGAAGACTTAAATTATACATAAGAGTTGGTTTTAGGTAGAAATTTGGCCAAATAACGAAGATACATACTTTTTAACATTTTTGGCCAAATTTTTTGAATGCCCAAAATGGTGTCAAAAGACTTAAGTAGACTTAAACTATACATAAGAGATGTTTTAGGTCGACATTTGGCCAAATACCGAAGATCCAAAATTTTGAATATTTTGGCCAACATTTTCGGATGTCCAAAAATAGTGTCAAAAAACTGTTGAAGACTTAAACTATACATAAGAGTTGTTTTTAGGTAGAAATTCGGCCAAATAACGAAGATTCAAAATTTTGAAAATGTTGGCCAACATTTTCGGATGTCCAAAAATAGTGTCAAAAAACTGTTGAAGACTTGAAATATACATAAGAGTTGTTTTTAGGTAGAAATTTGGCCAAATAAGGAAGATCCAAAATTTCGAATATTTTGGCCAACATTTTGGATGTCCAAAATAGTGTCAAAAACTGTAGAAGACTTAAATTATACATAAGAGTTGGTTTTAGGTAGAAATTTGACCAAATAACGAAGATACACACTTTTAACATTTTTGGCCAAATTTTTGAATGCCCAAAATGGTGTCAAAAGACTTGAGTAGACTTAAACTATACATAAGAGATGTTTTAGGTCGACATTTGGCCAAATACCGAAGATCCAAAATTTTGAATATTTTGGCCAACATTTTCGGATGTCCAAAATAGTGTCAACAAACTGTTGAAGACTTAAACTATACATAAGAGTTGTTTTAGGTCGAAATTCGGCCAAATAACGAAGATCCAAAATTTCGAATATTTTGGCCAACATTTTTGGATGTCCAAAAATAGTGTCAAAAAACTGTAGAAGACTTAAACTATACATAAGATTTGTTTTAGGTAGAAATTTGGCCAAATATGGAAGATCCAAAATTTCGAATATTTTGGCCAACATTTTTGGATGTCCAAAAATAGTGTCAAAAAACTGTAGAAGACTTAAATTATACATAAGAGTTGGTTTTAGGTAGAAATTTGGCCAAATAACGAAGATACATACTTTTTAACATTTTTGGCCAAATAACGAAGATACATACTTTTTAACATTTTTGGCCAAATTTTTTGAATGCCCAAAATGGTGTCAAAAGACTTAAGTAGACTTAAACTATACATAAGAGATGTTTTAGGTCGACATTTGGCCAAATACCGAAGATCCAAAATTTTGAATATTTTGGCCAACATTTTCGGATGTCCAAAAATAGTGTCAAAAAACTGTAGAAGACTTAAATTATACATAAGAGTTGGTTTTAGGTAGAAATTTGACCAAATAACGAAGATACACACTTTTTAACATTTTTGGCCAATTTTTTGCATGCCCCTAATGGTGTCAAAAGACTTAAGAAGACTTAAACTATACATAAGAGATGTTTTAGGTCGACATTTGGCCAAATACCGAAGATCCAAAATTTTGAATATTTTGGCCAACATTTTCGGATGTCCAAAAATAGTGTCAACAAACTGTTGAAGACTTAAACTATACATAAGAGTTGTTTTTAGGTCGAAATTCGGCCAAATAACGAAGATCTAAAATTATGAATATTTTGGTTACAATTTTCGGATGTCCGAAAAATAGTGTCAAAAAACTGAAGAAGACTTGAACTATGCATAAGAGTTGTTTTAGGTCGAAATTTGGCCAAATAACGAAGATCCAAAATTTTGAATATTTTGGCCAGCATTTTCGGATGTTCAAAAATAGTGTCAAAAAACTGTAGAAGACTTAAACTATACATAAGAGTTGTTTTTAGGTCGAAATTCGGCCAAATAACGAAGATCTAAAATTATGAATATTTTGGTTAACATTTTCGGATGTCCAAAAATAGTGTCAAAAAATTGTAGAAGACTTGGAACTATACAGAAGAGTTGTTTTTAGGTAGAAATTTGGCCAAACAACGAAGATCCAAAATTTTGAATATTTTGGCCAACATTTTTGGATGTCCAAAAATAGTGTCAAAAAACTGTAGAAGACTTAAATTATACATAAGAGTTGGTTTTAGGTAGAAATTTGACCAAATAACGAAGATACACACTTTTTAACATTTTTGGCCAAATTTTTGAATGCCCAAAATGGTGTCAAAAGACTTAAGAAGACTTAAACTATACATAAGAGATGTTTTAGGTCGACATTTGGCCAAATACCGAAGATCCAAAATTTTGAATATTTTGGCCAACATTTTCGGATGTCCAAAAATAGTGTCAAAAAACTGTTGAAGACTTAAACTATACATAAGAGTTGTTTTTAGGTCGAAATTCGGCCAAATAACGAAGATCTAAAATTATGAATATTTTGGTTACAATTTTCGGATGTCCAAAAAAAGTGTCAAAAAATTGAAGAAGACTTGGAACTATACATAAGAGTTGTTTTTAGGTAGAAATTTGGCCAAACAACGAAGATCCAAAATTTTGAATATTTTGGCCAAAGTTTTTGGATGTCCAAAAATAGTGTCAAAAAACTGAAGAAGACTTGAACTATGCATAAGAGTTGTTTTAGGTCGAAATTTGGCCAAATAACGAAGATCCAAAATTTTGAATATTTTGGCCAGCATTTTCGGATGTTCAAAAATAGTGTCAAAAAACTGTAGAAGACTTGAACTATACATAAGAGTTGTTTTAGGTCGAAATTCGGCCAAATAACGAAGATCTAAAATTATGAATATTTTGGTTAACATTTTCGGATGTCCAAAAATAGTGTCAAAAAATTGTAGAAGACTTGGAACTATACAGAAGAGTTGTTTTTAGGTAGAAATTTGGCCAAACAACGAAGATCCAAAATTTTGAATATTTTGGCCAAAATTTTTGGATGTCCAAAAATAGTGTCAAAAAACTGAAGAAGACTTGAACTATACATAAGAGTTGTTTTAGTTCGAAATTTTGCCAAATAACGAAGATTCAACATTTTGAAAATTTTGGCCAACAAGACCTCAAATCGAGCAAAGAAAGGTACTATTTTTTATGTATATTTCAAAGGGACGCTTAATTAGTGGTGTGCGCCCTTAAGGTTACATTATCATGGTCGTGTATTTTTTTTTTTTTTCAAGTGTATTATCATGATACACATTTTTTATATTCTTCATTATTTCACTTTCACTTGAGTACCGGTATTACTTTATTTACAAATGTATCATCATTTTTTTCAGTGTTTTACCTAGTTTTAAGTAATTCTTTAGTGGGGTGCATGCTCTATATTGGGCTATTTTGTTTGTTTGTTTTCATCATCAATTTCTCTAATCATTCTTGATAGATGGTTGTGTTAAATACACTATTGCTTTATTTTTTGTTTTAAGTGTATAATTATCATCCGGACACATTTTCAAATCAAGTTTTATACAGGCCTAATATGACTTATCATTCTTGACAAGATAGCACATGCTGCATAGGCTGTTTATTTACATGATGTCACGTGCTGTATGCTGTTTATTTATTTGGGCCTAAATTATTTCTTTACTTTTGTTTTAAGTGAACATGTATATCATGATAGCGCATTATATGTTTTTATATCAACCGTGTTGTCTTTTTAAAGACAGTTCCTGTTTCACCGCTGACCGCTTAATTATGTCAACATTCGCTCGTGTTTGCTCTATTTATTATCAGGTCAGTATAGGGTTGCCAAACCCGCGATTTAATGGCCCAATATAGGACGACTTTTGAAGATTTTCTACGGGACAATATCCTGTCCTATAAACACCAATAATATTATTGATGGCTAAGAAACAAGGGCTACTTTCCGACATTGGTTAAAGCGAACTCTGGCAGTTTCTTATCCCATAGGAACCAATGGTAAATAATAAAAGAAACTATTGGGCGACTTTTCAATATTATTTGACCAACCATTTGGGCTGGCCGCTTAACACAATGTCAAAATTTGTCAACATTCGCTCATATTTGCTTTGTTATGTACACACCTTTGTTTCATAACCATTAGGGTACAGGACATTTTTGTTTTTGATATAGCCCCCGAATGAAATGTATTTAATTATGTTTGTACTCACTCAGGTAGCATTGTGTGTGAATTTTACATCCGAACTAGAGGCTATTATTTTTTTATGGGCATTTTAGTGTCTAAAATGGCCCAAAATGAGGGTTTTTCAATATTGCCGTCCATTTCTAATCGTCACCCCCATAGGCTTTACATGTAAAATAAAAAGGCTCGTAAAAATTTAATAGCCTCTAGTTCGGATGTAAAATTCACACCAAATGCTTTTTGAGTGATTACAAAGATAATTAAATACTTTTCATTCGGGGGCTATGTGGAATTTTTTTAAATGTATTCCTTGTACATTGACATTTCACAATAAAATGTCCATTGGAAACAAAGGTGTACAGGCGGCGAATGGCATGATCGAGCCGGCAACTTGGTTAGTTTTGTGGGGTTCATTATCGAACCCCAACAGTTTTAGCTTGTATTCATATTATTAATTAACATAGGCCTATTTGTTTGTGATATTTCAAGCGTTTTAAAATTTCAAAATAATCCCATTCAATTACACAGATGAACATTTACTGAATTTACAGAATGCACGGCGACCACCACCTGGTTATGTAAACTATAGTTTGGTTCGCTTAGGTCAGTATATGGTTGCCAAACCCGCGATTTAACGGCCCAATATAGGACGACTTTTGAAGATTTTCTACGCGACAATATCCTGACCTATATACACCAATAATATTATTGATGGCTACGAAAAAAGGGCTACTTTCCGACACTGGTTAAAGCGAATTCTGGTAGTTTCTTATCCCATAGGAACCAATGGCAACTAAGAAAAAAAATATTGGGCGACTTTTCAATTATTTGACCAACCATTTGGGCTAGAATATTTTTTGGCAACCCTGGCTCATGTACCAATTTCCGGTGACACGATGTTTTGTCATGTAAAACCAGTTTATTAATAATTGCACATTTTAAACACTAAATAAAAGTACAAAATGCAAAGCCTGGTACTATTTAATATTATTGTAATGTAAAAGTAGCAAAATTCGACCTTGACACACACAAATTTTCCTTAAAATGAATTTATTATTATAGAATATAAATATCAATGTTAAATAATCTCCCCCAATAAACAACCCAATAGCCTAAACCCCTTTGAATAATTGGTTGTTAAAGCCGTGTTTTCACAACCCAATAACGATGCGTAAAAAGCAAATCGTTCATGACTGATCTTGCGCGGCATGCAGGCATGCACGAACTAGAGAGAGATATCGGCAACTATAGAACAATAGTCCAAGGTGCCAAAGTGTTGCTTGAACTTGCTTCTATAGGTGTATTTGGTCTATACTAATATACGAAGATCTAAAATTTTGAATATTTTGGTTAAAATTTTCGGATGTCCAAAAATAGTGTCCAAAAATTGTAGAAGACTTGGAACTATACGTAAGAGTTGTTTTTAGGTAGAAATTTGGCCAAACAACGAAGATCCAAAATTTTGAATATTTTGGCCAAAATTTTTGGATGTCCAAAAATAGTGTCAAAAAACTGAAGAAGACTTGAACTATACATAAGAGTTGTTTTAGGTCGAAATTTGGCCAATTAACGAAGATTCAAAATTTTGAAAATTTTGGCCAACATTTTCGGATGTCCAAAAATAGTGTCAAAACACTGTGGAAGACTTGAACTAATACATAAGAGTTGTTTTTAGGTAGAAATTTGGCCAAACAACGAAGATCCACAATTTTGAATATTTTGGCCAAAATTGTTGGATGTCCAAAAATAGTGTCAAAAAACTGAAGAAGACTTGAACTATACATAAGAGTTGTTTTAGGTCGAAATTTGGCCAAATAACGAAGATCCAACATTTTGAATATTTTGGCCAACATTTTCGGATGTCCAAAAATAGTGTCAAAAAACTGTAGAAGACTTAAATTATACATAGGAGTTGTTTTTAGGTAGAAATTTGGCCAAATAACGAAGATACACAATTTTTAAAATTTTTGACCAAATTTGTTGAATGCCCAAAATGGTGTCAAAAGACTTAAGAAGACTTAAACTATACATAAGAGCTGTTTTAGGTCGACATTTGGCCAAATAACGAAGATCCAAAATTTTGAATATTTTGGCCAAAATTTTCGGATGTCCAAAAATAGTGTCAAAAAACTGTAGAAGACTTGCACTATACATAAGAGTTGTTTTTAGGTAGAAATTTGGCCGAAAAACGAAGATCCAAAATTTTGAATATTTTGACCAAAATTTACGGATATCCAAAAATAGTGTTAAACTAGAGCGGTTCTCGGGTTGCGCGGTTTTCGGCATACGCGGTTGGTGTGTAAGGTTGTTGGGTGATGGTATGGTAGTGGTTGTGTTTAGATGTGAGTTTCTTTTCAGAACCCTGTATGGGCGAAGCCTGGATGGTGGATGGGGAGTGTGGGGTGATTAAAGAAGGAAATAATATGGAAATGTAATAGGCCGCACGGCTGTGTAATGTTTATGTTTTACAAGATGCCCAGAGCACGGGTTGGGATATGGGATATCCCCTCGTGGTGTCGAGTTCACAACAGGTGTTGGTATTGCTTTACCAAAACAACCCGAGCCGTGTGGTGGAAGTTCAGTTTGTATGTATAGACAGTTTAGTGTTGACTATACCCACCAAGTTTCGTGCCATTATGACAGTTTTTAAGTCATTTGACCTCAGATGAACCCTGGGTGACCTTGGATGACCCCGAAATCTATTCAGCTCTACAAATACAACTGACCAAGTTTAGGCGATACACCATGTTGTTAAAACCCCTGTAGACCCTATAAGGGAACAAACCAAAAGATCGATGACGTCCTATAAACGTAACTAGTTTCATTTCTCAGCCGACCCCTCCTCCCTGCCAGAAACGTAATAATGAAATGTTGAAAATGTTGACATAATAATAATAATGACACATTCTTCAGACCGATGGTTTTGTACAAACGTAATCGAGTATTTTTACCCCCTCACCCCTAAACGAAACTAATTTCGTTTATAGGACGTCATTGATCTTTTGGTTTGTTCCCTAATACTCGGCGTCATCGCACATGTTGACTGCCAAACTTTATCACAACATAAACTTCGAAAACGATCCATTCATACTGTCCCATTTATTGATACCTTCTGTTTGTATCAATTGCCAGTGAGCAAAATACACGTGCTCTGTTCACTATACACAGCAAGGTATAGGTAGCTATGTGCACGATATTACAACCTCTACCTTGCTGCATTTGATTTTCAGTTCTGACATCTGGCCTGCGCCGGTTTAACAACCAGGTCAGACCTTTGGAGCGGGGTTAGACAGGGATGACAGAATGCTGTGTCGTCATATATTAAATAAAATTTATTACTTTTGGTAAACAAGGGTTGTCTGAGAAGAAAAGATGTGGAAAGGTGAAAAGCAAAATGAAAAAAAAGAGAAGAAAAACAGAAGGGGAAAATGGGGAGAAACGGGAGGGAATTTATGATTTCCTTTCTCCATGCTCAAAATTAAATGTTGAGATTAAAGTTTTCATTTTACGTTGGAAAGGGTGTGCACGAGTGATTGCGTATTAAACGTTAAAAACAAAAACAAAATTCCCTGAATTGTTATGCCAAAATATTTTGGCTCTATGTAAAGTTTGGAAGGATTTTTTTTTTTTCAAAAAAAAGAAAAAAACATCTGGGGTCATAATGAGTCAAAAGATGTGTTTTATACAGTAAATTAAGTAAAAATTATGATGCGCAGTGATTATGCCATGTTATTAAATTTCTAATCTTAATATTTCGTCTTTTTGTCAAAATTCAAAAAGTATTTAGTTTTGTTTAGCTGTGGCGTTAAAATACCCAAACAATAAAGTTTCTGACGAAACAGTTCTTTCAGGGACACCCTGTATATAGCATGTTTGTACTACAGTATCGATTTTATTGAAGGTCACTGGTAAATAAACACTTGATAGTCTGTGCCTCGGGCCAGACTGTATGTGGCTATCACGATGTTTGTTCGGATCGCCCGACACAAATTGGCTGTGTAAGAGACTAGGTCTGTGCAAACAAATTAACGACTTTATAGCGGGCGCGAGTGTTTCCAAAAAGCAACACAAAAGCAAACAAAAAATACACCCATTGCCCGCTATTTACCGTACGAAATGAACGACTCTAATCATGTACCGCACGAAATGAACGACTCTAATCAGCTGCGGCAATTCCCCAATGGTGGATAGGCCTATACTATACACGTATTCTTATTCGTGCATTTGACGGACTTGGGTGTTTTTGTTTTTGTTAAATATCTCCTCTCCTGAACACATATTATTATAGAAAATCTATCTACTTCTTCATTCGATTACATACTATATACCCTGCAACTTTCAATCTATACAGTGGCTAGATAAACCCTTAAACGTGCGAACAAATATTGCAAAACAAAAGTAAAGTATGGCTCTCCGCCTATGGCTCCGCCCATACAACTCCGCCCATACAAAAACTGTAGAAGACTGAAAGTATATTTTCAGGTTTTATTAAAGTGGGGTAAAAATACATTATTCATATACGTGTGTGTTAAAATTTTTTGAAAAAGTTCTAAGTCCCAAATTGTGTGTTGTTTTTCAGGTTTTAAAAAAGCGGGGTAAACATACATTATGCAATATAATACACGTGTTTTGAAATTTTCAAGAAAAATTACTAAGTCCCTAAATGTGTGTTGAAATTTTTTGAAAAAAATTCTAAGTCCCAAAATGTGTGTTGTTTTCCATGTTTTAATAAAGTGGGGTAAAAATACATATGCATGCACTATACACGTGTGTTGAAATTTTTCTGAAAAATGACTAAGTCCCAAAATGTGTGTTGACATTTTTTGAAACATTTTCTAAGTCCCAAATTGTGTGTTGTTTTTTTAAATAAAGTGGGGTAAAATACATTATGCACTATAATACGTGTGTGTAGAAATTTTCAAGAATAATGACTAAGTCCCTAAATGTGTGTTGAAATTTTTTGAAACATTTTCTAAGTCCCAAATTGTGTGTTGTTCTTAAGGTTTTAATAGAGTGTGGTAAAATACATATGCATGCACTATATACACGTGTGTTGAAATTTTTCTGAAAAATGACTTAAGTCCCAAAATGTGTGTTGACATTTTTTGAAACATTTTCCAAGTCCCAAATTGTGTGGGTTTTTTAAAAAAATAAAGTGGGGTAAAATACATTATGCACTATAATACGTGTGTGTAGAAATTTTCAAGAAAAATGACTAAGTCCCTAAATGTGTGTTGAAATTTTTTGAAACATTTTCTAAGTCCCAAATTGTGTGTTGTTCTTAAGGTTTTAATAGAGTGTGGTAAAATACATATGCATGCACTATATACACGTGTGTTGAAATTTTTCTGAAAAATGACTTAAGTCCCAAAATGTGTGTTGAAATTCCAAAAATGTCCAAAGTCCAAAAATGTGTGTTGTTTTTCAGGTTTTGATAAAGTGGGGGTAACAATACATTATGCACTATAATACGCGTATTTGAAATTTTCAAGAAAAATTACTAAGTCCCTAAATGTGTGTTGAAATTGTTTGAAAACATTTCTAAGTCCCAAAATGTGTGTTGTTTTTCATGTTTTAATAAAGTGGGGTAAAAATACATATGCATGCACTATACACGTGTGTTGATTTTTTAAAGAAAAATGACTAAGTCCCTAAATGTGTTGAAAATTTTTCTAAGTGTGCTTAATATTGGCATATGCATTGTTTTTGTAAGTCCCGAAGGCACAGGTTGAAGTTGTCCCAATCGGAGATTGAGTGTGGATTGAGCGAATGTTGAAATACGGGGTTGGTGTGTGGGCAGGCGAGTGTGGGAGTTATCTAGACGGGTTGCATGAATGCGAGGTTAAACAGGGCGTGTATTATCAAGTTTGTTTTTATGTACTATTGTGTTTTGTGTTTGTTTTACTGGGCGAGTATTCTCGAGGTTTTTTTTTCACCATGGTGGGATAATTCTGAATTGACACTTAATTTGGGTGTACTTTGTCTTGGGTCCAATCTCTATCATGGAAAGTTTGCTATATCTGTCTAAATATATGATTCTTTGTTCTAGATTTGGGATTTAGCGTTTCATATTTGAAAGAACTAATGTTTAATTGCAACATTTCGAAACCACAAACCAAAACTGGGTGCTATGATGTACAAGATTGGGCTACGAGTATGCATTTTACCAAGTTAGCAATAGGTAATTGCTTCATATTGCATATGCATGACTTTCTTTATTATACTCAAAATCGGATTTTATTATACATGTTATAAGGAAGTTGTTTACGTGCAATAGGCTCCTTCACAGCCGGTTTCTGTCGTGTATGTTTGCGAGTGAGCCACAAGCAGACTGGGTTGCCAGGGACTACAGGACAAAATACCTGTTTCTGACTATAACTATTAGCAAGGTCTGGATTTGGCACCCTACTGATAATGGTTAATTGGAAATCTGAAAATAAACACTTATTTTGTAAACAGATGATACTCTGTGATTATTTATTGGATGGAAACTTAGGAAATTGCTGTTAATGGAATAATTGATATATTAAACATACATTTTGATGAGCAAAGTTTTGTATATTATAATAATTATATTAAACCAATTTCATGTGCAATATTAAGATATTACCATGGTCATTGCAGAGTACATTGTGCATGTAGACCTACGGTACTGCATAATTCTGAATCCGATTAAAGAGGGTCTAAATTTCATCATCCAATATGCACCCCTAAATAGTAATGAAATTTTATGAAAGTGCACATGGGATTAGATAAATATATATAGTATAGTATACAAAAAGTTTACTCACCTAATATTTCTTGGAATTTGGAGAAAATTTACTCTTTTATACAAATAACCTGTAGATTTCACTTTAGCTAGCTGTGGACGAAAAATTATGGGGAGTTGAAACCATAAACTCGGTTTTACCAGAGGGGGACTTCCTGTCAGCTGATTGGCCAAGTTATAGATATATTGATTGATATTTAGGGGTGCATATTTGGACTTTTTCAAAACATGTTTTGCCTATCTGACAAACAGCCTGATAATAATAATACTGGATGCATTGTATGTGCACTCACGCTGAGATCCATTGGTTTTCAGTAAGATAGTCTCTGCATGGACAACCCCATTGAAATATGTGTGTGTCCAGTGCTGCATGGTAAACACGAAATATGTCCAAATGAGTGGGCTGTTGTGCTGGTCATACCTACTATATAGTTGTCAGATTATCATGAAAATTAGCAAATGACACCTGCCTGACGATATCCTAGTGGTCACTAGCCTGTCATTGGTGATGTAAAAGCTATAATTGTGTTGAAGAATAATTGACTCAAACTATATTTTGCTGACATAAAAAACACAGGCATATTCTGTAACACTCTAAGAAAATAATAATTGCATTTTAGAGGTAATATCATATGGTTGTTTACTCCGGCATTGTACAGATTTGTCTTTGTGAGGCAACGAACCGGTGTACCAACACCAGACGCGTGGGACACGGTCGATCTGATAGGAAATAATCTAACAGAACGGTAAACTGCATATCCGCCTTTACACGCTTTTCATTGGAAAATGAACTTTGCTGCTTGGATGATGTCACGAGAGGTTAGCCTTTATTCCGTATTGAAAAGCGTGTAAAGACGGGTATGCAGTCGACCGGCCTCTAAATACTATCTGAATAGGGTTAATCGTGCGTATGAATGGTGTACTCACATATAACAAGTACTTTGAGGTTAGTGCCTCGTCTTGAGATAACCGTACAAAAGGTCAATACGAGATATGTCCTTTTGAAATGTTTATGAATTACTTGGCAAATTATTACAAATTTTAACATTTCACACTTCTACAAATCCAAATGCAAAACTCATAAGTGATATCCTCACTACTCCAAAAATTCGAAGGATCAGAATCTGACAATCTTGATTTTACCTTATTCCTTTTTTGTTAAGTGTTTTTCAATGTCACTAGACATCAGTACTCGTTAGTGCAAGTGCTCCCTTGCCTAAACATTACAGAATGAAATAACAAACATCTGATTTACAAGGTCAATGCTGATTTTTCAAAAATGCTAATAAATAAGTATAATCCTTTAATTTCTGTGAGTGTAAGACAGACAAAACATTCTTGTGCGCGTATTTAAGCGGTAAAGAAATTTCTACATATTTTTGCAATAGGTAAAATATTTGCATTACTCGTTGATACTCGATAGATAACCCAATAAAGCGGTCAGTTCTACAGAATAGATCCATGGCTAACTATTGAAACATGTTAAAGGACATCAAGAAAATTTTCTAAGAGCGTGTTTATAGTGGTGTACGGTATTTATACGGTATCCTTATACGCATATGGGATTAGAATGGAATGTGACTTATCCGTTATCTCGGCTGTTTATAGTGGCAACCAATAGCGCTATTCTGAATATGAGGTGGTTGAACTCGGCGTGTTCGAGGTCACCGCAATGCAATGTGGGAGACGCAAATATGGTGCCAGTTTCAAATAGTTTGCCGTCGAAACGATACCGGCCATTTTTTTAAAACATTATTGCCACAGTACCGTACCATATTTGATAGGTGATGTGTTATTACAGTGGCAAATTTGAGCTCGAAGAGTTAAATTACCCTGCTCCACTTCCTTGAATAACGGCATCGTTAATCCTTGTCTGTTTATAGTGGCCGTATACGGAATGAATATACTGCAATATCCATCGATATCGAAGGATATCAGTTCCGTATAATATGTGTGGCAAATAGCGCTATTGGTCTGTTTATAGTGGTGACAAATACCGTATAAGATGTACTTATACGCTAAATACCGGATAATCTGGCTCACTATAAACACGCTCTATGTTATTTATTTTGCGCTCTATCGAGTATCGACGAGTAATGGATATAGACTTAGGTTTTGTCTGTTTGTCTGTGACTGCTAATGTGAGGCTGTCCTGGCAAGAAGAAGTTTATGTTCGTTTAGTCATCCGACCCAGGGCCCCCTCCCAGGGGTCATCTGAGGTCAAATGACTAAAAACTGTCATATGGGCATGAATGAAACTAGGTCGTAGGGGGCTCAAACTCGGTGGGTGGGTGTAGTTCTGTCCTGGCAAGAAGATGTTTATGTTCGTTAAGTCATCTGACCCCGGGGTCCCCTCCCAGGGGTCATCTGAGGTCAAATTACTAAAAAGTGTTGTATGGGCATGAAACTTGGTAGGTACAGTCAACATTTAAAGCAACATTTTTTGAAGGTTATTTTGGGGTCATCCAAGGTCACCACGGGTCATCTGAGGTCAAATTAGTAAAAACTAATATATGGGCATGAAACTTGATGGATACAGTCAACATTTAGAGTTATAAGTTTGAGTCATTTTGGGGTCATCCAAGGTCACCCAGGGTTCATCTGAGGTCAAATTACTAAAAACTGTCGTATGGGCATGAAACTTGGTTGGTACAGTCAACATTTAGAGCCAAATTTTTGGAAGGTCAGTTTGGGGTCGCCAGGGGTCATCTGATGTCAAATTAGTAAAAACTGTCATATGGGCATGTCACCATCAGCCTGGTAATCGCGCCCAGCCGAGAACCTTCAAATATGGGTAACCGCCTAGTCTATTTTAAAACTGATGCATCAATGACTATGTTCATCATGTCATATTGTATCATTCTCACATAGATATGGAAGTACTAGATTACAAACCGTTCAAACCCAAGGGAACGCCCTTTATTATTATAATACTAGTTCTTTGTTATTATATATATACCTAATCCTCTAACGCCGACTCGGTAAGGCTGCGATCACATAGAAGTATACTATTCGGCTATACGGTGCACGTTTTGCAGGTGCACGCGCACTGCGTCATCATCCCTATATCTTCGTGTCAAAAATTGCCGTGATAGTACGGCGAATCCTCTCGTTTTTCAAAAGCTACGCATGGCGAGCAAGGTAATTTCATAGTACCGGGTCACATAAGAGGGCACTATTCGAAAAGGCCGTATACCTGCGTATAGTATAGTATAGTGGGAATCGTGTGTGTTCGATTTTAGTGCAGCGTATACCGTCCTAATTTTAAAACTAAACCATATGTGGGTAAATTCATTTTTTTTTAATAGATGCACTATCTAATTCTGCACATTATGACACCTCATTGAATGCAATGTGACCTCAAGAAGTAAAGTTACAAGCATTTGATTAGACGAAGAAAATTGGTAAACTGACCTATAGACGAATCCAAGGAGCCAATTCATGGTCAGGATTTGGTCGGACATCTTTGGGTAGCCGCTAGCACCAACCTGGTGTTTTGAGCGTCGCATCTATTCATACATAGTCCTTTTGTTCGCAAGTACATCAATGCATAGTTACCGCGTGTAGTTAATCCGATTATTATGTCACTTCAACAGCGAATAGACCATGCTGTGTGTTTTGTCGAAGGTAACTGTATTGTGTTATTCTTATGTCTGCCTGTGTTTTCGCGGAAGGTGTAAAACGGGTGATGGAATGCAGTTTAAAATTTCCGCCAAGGCCAAATGCGTGAATTTGGATTCCTACACCTGACTAGCAGCCTTTAGTTGGGTAGCCGTCGGCTACAATGCACTCAAAATGTGAAATGATTCGGCCTTGACAGAAATTTTAAACTGCATTCCATCACCCGTTTTACACCTTCCGCGAAAACACAGGTAGACAAAGGAAAGATTAAAGTTTACAACACTATACAGTTCCCTTCGACAAAACACACAGCTGGTCTATTCGCTGTTGAAGTGACATAATAATCGGATTAATTACACGCGGTATCTATGCATTGATGTACTTGCAAACAAAAGGACTATGTATGAATAGATGCGACGGAATTACCTGCGGAATTATCTCCATTAGGCTGAGCTCACATAGAAGTATACGGTAGCCGCTATCCGAAATACGCTCATTCGATCAGGCTGAGTTCATATAGGAGTATACTATGTGAACTCAGCCTGATCGAATGAGCGTATTTCGTATAGCGAATAGCGAGTATGTCAGTTTACCCATTTTCTTCGTCTTATCAAATGCTTGCAACTTTACTTCTTGAGGTCACATTGCATTCAATGAGGTGTCATAATGTGCAGAATCAGATAGTGCATCTATTAAAAAAATGAATTTGCCCACATATGGTTTAGGTTTTTAAAATTTGGACGGTATACGCTGCACAAAAATCGAACACGCGCGATTTCCACTATACTATACTATACGCAGGTATACGGCCTTTTCGAATAGCTCTTATGTGACCCGGTACTATGAAATTACCTTGCTCGATTTAATCTATACGCGTGCACCTGCAAAACGTGCATCGTATACCCGAATAGTATACTTCTATGCGATCGTAGCCTTATGTGACCCGGTACTATGAAATTGCCTTGCTCGATTGAACTATATACGCGTGCACCTGTAAAACGTGCACCGTATACCCGAATAGTATACTTCTATGTGAACGCAGCCTTATATATATTATTAGCTATTATTCTATTAACCCTCCTCGTCCTTGAATCTTCTCTAGGTGTTAGGCGGCTTTTATTTGCACAATTGGACGCTCAAAACACCAGGTTGGTACTAGCGGCTACCCAAAGATGTCCGGCCAAATCCTGACCATGACTTGGCTCGTTGGATTCGTCTATACTCGCTATTCGCTATACCAGAGAAGATGTAAAGAAAGGAGATAGATCCAGCTATCCTCAAACAAAATATGTGTGTTGCCGCTCATTCAAAAGCAATCACGCTATTTAGGTTTAACAATAAAATACAACAAAAGGGTTCGAACCCATGACGGGTGTGATACACAAGTTACTGCTTAGTAGTTTTAGGGAAAGGTCAGTGTCTGTACAGGGTGTATCAAAATGATTGGTACCGGGCTATGTGACATTTTCAAAAATATATCAAAAATATAAAATTGCTAATTAATACAGTTTTTGTACTATGATTGGAAAGGGGCATATGTTAACTTATTGATCTATTAATCTGAAGTTGATAGGTTGATGCATCTGGGAGCTATTGTCATTTAAACGAAGATCGGCATATCATGGTTTGACTTACACAACACAAGATGAATAGGTTCACTGCTTGAACCATTTATTGCATACATACTCTTCAATATCTCACCTCAGTATACATAACATAAAATTGCTTTACACATTCTTTTAGAAAGATAGTTCCTGAAGTCCCTGTCTTACGACTCTGGCAGTGTGAGGTGAAGCCCTATCTTGAAAGAACTTAACAACTGGGATGGGTCCATTCTCTTTAATTGCCCATATCAAATTTTGAAGCATTGCAAGTTATAGCATGTTTGCATGGGATACGCCTTGCTCTTAGAAACTGTCTCCTAAATCTTCTCTGCACTTCTCCATAGCTTCGTGTCGACCAGTGATTCTTAACTATGAATGCACACTAAAGTGTGGAATACTGTGGAGCCATTCCAATAACTTTTACCAGGTCTAAACTAACCTACACTGTCTACAGTCTATAGCCATTCTGCCACACCATCTACTTAGTAATCTCAAAAATACAATTTAAATTACCACCCTGGATGGTGTTGATACACAAACTTCTTTCGCCCCACCTAAATTATTCAAGTCAATAATATTACTCTCAAGCAATAAATATAATGATTATTACATTAATATATAATATTATGAATGAAGAAATAGGCAAGGAAAATATTAAACATTTCCATGATTTTCAACATATCATCCTCACAAGGTATTTGCAGTAAAATAGAGTTTTGAAAATGGTGCGCTACTGATCCAGCGTTACGATGAAAAGTGTAAAAACACCTACTTTCCTTTAGAATCATGTAACTTCTGAATAGAATGTGCTATCTTTATGATCTAAAATTCTTAGAGAAGATAAAACTACTATAATTACAAATATTTACACAATTAACCCTAAACTGGCACAACAAATAGTAAAACAAATCGGCAAAAAATGAGAAGTCTTCGGTACCAATCATTTTGATACACCCTGTATACCATCAATACTATGCATACCATGCATGCAGATCCTAACATCCAGTTTATTTCAAATAAAATATGACCGAAGTTCCATGGCAAATAATAATTTTGCACGCTTGGTTACGCTTTCAACCTCTACGATTCATGATACAGACTATTTTCAATTATCAAAATATCTTTATTAGGTTTGCAGGAAATGACAGGAAAATACATAAAACAATAAAATATAGATGATCCAAAATCATCCCTTTTCTAACACTCTCCTAAATAATTAATATATGTTCCAAAATGGGCGGATTTTTTTGGAATCTTTATCAAAACTACATTTCTTTCTTATAGTATCCACGTGTGGTATCCCTTCAGAGCAACATTAGGTACTTAACACACACACACGTGTCATACTTTCAAGGGATTCTCTATAGAAACATTGGATATGGTTTCAATTCTGGAGTGAAAATTAATCAACCGTAGTCGGCAACACACATTACATCAAAGGCTACTTTCAAGTAGACGTGTAACTACTTGAGAATAAAGGACTATGAATAGGTGCGACAGGATTACCTACGGGATTATCTCAAGGATATAATTCCGTTCTCCCTCCTTTCTTTACATAGAGCATGGAGGTATATAAATAAATGGAGGATGATCCAGCCAAGCCTCTTTTGTACTACGTTGGTTATGACCAATTATTGTTGAATAGGCAATTTCAGGTTTATATTGATTATGCTAAGCTGATTACATTGTGAAGTCTGTTTCACTGGCCATTGATTTCAATGGGGTAAAATGAAGTTTATACTTATTGGAAATTAAGTGCTCATGTTTCATAAAAGTTTGATATCAAAATCTCATTTTCGCCAAACATTGAGTGCTTAAATTGCATCAAGAAATCAGTCTTTTTGAAAAAAGAAACACCTTATCTGTTCTCATCTTGTGACTCCCTACATTTTGGTCATGAAAAATTGAATTAGGCCTATGACTTTTTTTTTTCCAAAAAGTTATGACCCCCCGTATATTTGGAACCCCTCCTCCAAAGAAAATGATAGCCTCCTAATAATATTAATAATCATTTAGGCCTAAATACTGCTAATTATTTATTATACAATGAGAAGTTTAATGATGATGATTTAGGCGGCCTATACGATTTCATGACAATACAGAATTAAAAGTTTAAAAACAATAACATGACATATCCGTCATGGCACTCAATCAATTTGACCCGAAGCTTCAACCAAAATCACGATTATCATACACTAAACTATGAGAAACTGTTTAAACAAAGTATATAGGGCCTATACATTCCATATATCAATTTCTCTCTAGAAAAGATTGTCTGATCATCACTTTTGCTTGAATTCGAAGTACTTCCGGTAAATTTTTCTCGCTCGTAACTCAAATGGCCCAAATTGGCCCAACATAATTGTTTCACAATCGGAAGGTAAAAACGTTTTGCTTTCATTTTCACTATATTTGAACTCCCTCAGACCCCTTAAAAGCTTGATATATGAACATGAAAACTAAGTATATTTGTCAAGTTACGGCACAACTAGTGTAGAAAACAGTTTCATAACTTGAGAACAGAACATCCGAATTTCTTCGGGTTTTCGCACGATCATACATTGAAACTATAAGCTATCAAAACTGGTGACTTTGAACTAGCTGATTGACTAGCTGACGTCATTATACAGTCTCTTTTACAAGGCTTCCGGTACGGGTCATTGTAGGGTCAATTCCTATGAGGAAATTTTGGGAGTGATAATCAATGAACCATGGTAGAGGCTCATAACCATCGTGGATATCAATAGCTTGGCTGAAGTGGCTGGTCAATTCAAGTTTGGTGACTCATTGAATAGAGGTAACGGGATAATCTCCACTTAGGAGATTAGAATTCTGGCGATCATTCTCCATTTATTTATATACCTCCATGCATAGAGCGTGTTTATAGTGAGCCAGATTATCCGGTATTTAGAGTATAAGTACATCTTATACGGTATTGGTCGCCACTATAAACAGACCAATAGCGCTATTTGCCGCACATATTATACGGAACTGATATCCTTCGATATCGATGGATATTGCAGTATATTCATTCCGTATACGGCCACTATAAACAGACAGGGATTAACGATACCGTTATTCAAGGAAGTGGAACAGGGTTGTATAACTCTCCCAGCTCAAATTTATCACTGTAATAACACATCACCTACAAATATGGTACAGTACTGTAGCAATAATGTTAAAAAATAGGCCGGTATCGTTGCGACGGCAAACTATTTGAAACTGAAAATATTTGTGCCTCCCACATTGCATTGCGGTGACCTCGAACACGCAGAGTTCAACCACCTCGGATTCAGAATAGCGCTATTGGTTGCCACTATAAACAGCCGAGATAACGGATAAGTCACATTCCATCCTAATCCCATATGCGTATAAGGATACCGTATAAATACCGTACACCACTATAAACACGCTCATATTCTCTGGCTATACGATATACGCTCCTTCGATCAGCATGAGTTCACATAGTATACTCCTATACGAACTCAGCCTGATCGAATGAGCGTATTTCCAGAGAAGATGTAAGGAAGAGGAGGTTGATCCAGATATCCTCAAACAAAATATGTGTGAGACTGCTGCTCATTCAAAGTAAATGATGAATCACCCTATTTAGCCGCTTAACAACATAATACTACAATGGGGTTTGAACCCGGAACGGGTGTGATACACGCAACTACTTTTAGGGATAGGTCAGTGATTGCATGTCATCGTACCATGCATACCATACATGCAGGCCCTGTCATCCAGTCAGATTTCAGATAAAATATGACTGAAGTTCCATGACAAATTATAATTTTCGTCGCTTGTTAATGTTGTCACTTTCAGCCTCTATCATTTGTGATAGAGAATGTTATCAATTATCAGAATATCTTTATTAGGTTTACAGGAAATGACCGGAAAATACATAAAAACTTGGAAATAGAAATGATCAACAATCATCACATCTCTAAAAAATCCTAAAAATTTCTTCTTTAGAAATGTTTAATATTAACAAAAAAAGGCGGATTTTGGGGGAAATTTTACAACACTCGATTTATTTTTTATATTATCCAGATGTGGTATCCCATCCAAGCAGCAGGACCTTAATACACACGTTTCATACTTTTCAACAAATTCTCTATAGAAACATTCGAAATATTTCCAATTCTGGAGGGAAAATCGGTCGACCGTGAGCGGTCTCACACATCACATCAAAGGCTACTGCAAGTGGATGTCTAACTACTCGAGAATAAAGGACTATGAATAGGTGCAATCGGATTACCTACGGGATTATCTCAAGTATATAATCCCGTTAACCCTCCTCTTCCTTACATCTTCTCTGGTATTTTGTATAGCGAATACCGTATACTTCTATGTGATCGCAGCCTAAGGCTGCGTTCACATAGAAGTATACGGTATTCGCTATTCGCTATACGAAATACGCTCATTCGTTCAGGCTGAGTTCATATAGGAGTATACTATGTGAACTCAGCCTGATCGAATGAGCGTATTTCGTATAGCGAATATCGAGTATGTCAGTTTACCCATTTTCTTCGTCTTATCAAATGCTTGTAACTTTACTTCTTGAGGTCACATTGCATTCAATGAGGTGTCATAATGTGCAGAATTAGATAGTGCATCAATTAAAAAATGAATTTGCCCACATATGGTTTAGGTTTTTAAAATTTGGACGGTATACGCTGCACTAAAAATCGAACATGCGCGATTCCCACTATACTATACTATACGCAGGTATACGGCCTTTTCGAATAGCTCTTATGTGACCCGGTACTATGAAATTACCTTGCTCGATTTAATCTATACGCGTGCACCTTCAAAACGTGCATCGTATACCCGAATAGTATACTTCTATGCGATCGTAGCCTTATGTGACCCGGTACTATGAAATTGCCTTGCTCGATTTAACTATATACGCGTGCACCTGTAAAACGTGCACCGTATACCCGAATAGTATACTTCTATGTGAACGCAGCCTAATGGATGCCTGGATGTTTATCTCTGGAGTGATGGATTCTGATCATGGAGGTAGTAGGGGACGCACCATTAGATATTATCGGGGGGGGGGTGGCTCGGGAGTTAGGGTCAGGCAAAATGTGGTTTTGTTTTCAATTTTAATGTATAGACGAATCCAAGTAGCCAAGTCATGGTCAGGATTTGGTCGGACATCTTTGGGTAGCCGCTAGCACCAACCTGGTGTTTTGAGCGTCCAATTGTGCAAATAAAAGCCACCTAACACCGCGTGTAGTTAATCCGATTATTATGTATTAAGGTGTAAAACGGGTGATGGAATGCAGTTTAAAATTTCCGCCAAGGCCGAATCATTTCACATTTTGAGTGCATTGTAGCCGACGGCTACCCAACTAAAGGCTGCTAGTCAGGTGTAGGAATGCGTGAATTTAGATTCGTCTATACCTGTATAGATCACTTGACATCACTATTTATCAACAAAGGCGAGGGACTCATCTGTCGATATGGTCGAACGAGCCGCTACACTGTTCAATGACTTTCCTGTACTATATCAAATGTGGCGGGCGATTTAAAATGCACGTGCCCTTAGGGAGCGATCATTATTTATGGCAGGGGGGGAATGGGTAAATTTAGGGGGGAACACAAAATTTTTTGTGGTCTTGAGGGGGGAACCTGAAATTTTTAGTTGAACCAGGAGGGGGATTGTTAAATTTTAAATGGAGAAAATTGGGAAAACAAGGGGAACGCGAAAATTTTGAGCGGACGCGAGGGGGGAACGCGAAATTTTTTGTCGATATTTTTGCCAAAACACCCATTCCCCCCCCCCTGCCGTAAATAACGATCGGTCCCTTAGCAGACTACGATGCGTACGCACACTGCAGGGCAAAGAACAATGGAAATTGCCATAATGCGCGCGCATACTGCCGGGCAATGACGTCACATGGCAAGTGGTCTATACAGAGCTGGGTAGGGGACATTTGTTTACTCATCAGTGAGAAGGAGTGAGCTCGCGTTAAGCTCATTACGTAAATCCTATTGTAAACACAATAGAGACAGACATACCTTTGATCTAATCATGATCTAATGATCATCGCCGACAGTTTCTGCAATGACTCCGTTTCATGGGGGGTCATATTTAGTGACAAGTAAATCACGTATGCGCAAAACATGTATTATGGATGCGCATACATTCACTTAGCAGTTGAATTTGAATATTCATATTTCATTTAATATAAGATTTTTTTAAATTAATATGTTAAAACATGTTGTTCCATAATGTTTCTAAACAGTTTATTATGGAATGGAGCAGTTCACAACATTTTAATGACGGGTAAAATTGTTTCGACCACCGTTTTAAAAATACGAAGATCTTATTAAAATAAATTGCGCATTGTTAAATTGAGGAATTCTCCCATCAAACGAGATGTATCTCAGTGTTGCCCGGTACTGCCCGGGGCGGTTCGATTTTATTTGTTTCCCCAAAACTTTAACAATTGTTCCTCCCCCGAGGTTTCAAAATAAACCGCGTTCTGAGCCCTCTTTTAAACGAACTTTTAAATGAAAGAGATGTAAAGCATAATGTGTATCATGTTCATCAATTTAGAATGACTTAAGGTGGGCGTACACGAGGCAATTTCCATTGCAAGGCCCATTACTTAGTGGGTAAGATTATGTGCTCACTGACCATGAAGCTGTGCAATTGATCAAAATAGACGAAGCAATGTTCGGCCTTGCAATTCCTTGAGCGTGGCCATAGGTTTGGGATATACTCAAAACATAAGTAGTGGTTAATGATTTTCGTAATCATATCCATATGGCTCATGTGTTGTCCTGAAAGCAAAAGATTGCCATCCTCTCCTGTATATCTATACAATTTTCCATAAAGAAAAGGCTAAGGACAAACTAAGATCAAAAGGGCTAAACACCACCACCGCCAACAACATAGGCCTACAAGTGTATAATGTAGCATGTGCACACAGTTATCATGTTGTGGATGGTGAATGAAGTTGGTCCCTACATTTCCCAAATGAATGCAGCGACCAGCTCGTGTTCACTCAGCTGATTGGCTGAAGGAGGTTAGATTGCATGCAACAACCTTGAAAGTAGAGCATGTCTCTACCTTTTTGCCTGTTGCTCGGGGGATTAATTTGCCTGATGCTTGGGGGATTAATTCCTTGCAAATCCAAAATACACGGAGCAATCTTTTTCTGTGAAACAGGTAATTGATTGGAAAATTGCCTCGTGTTAGTCGGCCTTTATGCTGTTTCAGCATATTTATCATGTTTATAGCGCACACAAGTGTGCGACGATTCATGTATACAACACAAAAGATTATAAGTGATAATCGCGTTACATAATCAAAACGTTGATCTGGAAACCTCAAAGGGCGGCAATTATGATTGTACAATAGAATGCGTGCGAGCTTTCTCTTTCTCTACTACCTTCATGTTCTGATCGATTGGCTGTTTATAATGTCCAGTAGAGAAATAAGTTTGATATGCCTAGGCCTAAATGAATGAGATGAATATTTCTAATATTTAATTTTACAACTTTTATTAATTTATATAATGTATTATTATTATCATGTATTATTATTATTATTATTATTATTATTATTATTATTATTATTATTATTATTATTATTATTATTATCATTATTTATATTATTATTAATTTAGTTCATTGATTGAGGTCAGTGACCATTATTGGGGAGTTAAGAAGATAAATAAATGCCGGAATCTATTCTTTTTTCTCATAAAAAATATGATGATTACTTTGTTTTCATGCAAAACACACGAGCGTACATTACGTTATTTGTGTCCAAATAGGTGTATATAAAATGTAAGTAAACGATAACCAGTATCGAGAGATATTTTTAATGTATCTCACAGATTTCATAATGGATTATATGGATTATAATTTAAAAAAATAAGAATCGATGAACCTGTCGTAGGTGTTCGAAATTTCAAAAAGGGATAAATGAAAAAAAACCCAAAAACCGGCGCCAATGAGATTCGAATTCTCGACCTCCTGATCACAATACCAGTAACGAATCCACTAACTGTAGGAGATCTGTAGTTAGTCGTGCTAATTTATTTATAATATGTATAACAAGAATGACGCAATAACGGTCTACCAACATAATTATTACATCTTCTCTGTTAAAAGGTAATATATATTTATTTTACAAAAATGGTAGACCGTGTAAATTTGGCTTAAATGGAGGAATAATAACCTATAAACATATTGCACACAAAAAGTTGTGCGTATATTCAAACTATATTTAAGATATAATGCCGTATACGATCAAAACATGAGTTTTAATGAATGAATTCATTCCGATCGAAGATCAATAGCTCAATGTAGTAGCAATGAATACGCTAAAATCAAGATTGATTGTTAACTTCTCCCAGTGGCATGTCGTTAGATACTTCGTTTCTTGCCCCAAAGATTACAAGTTCGAATGTAAAATTTCTTTTTTCTTCCTTTTTCTTTCTTTCTTTTGTTTTCATAGGCCTAGTAATAACTGCACTATGATGCAGATTTCGCACCCTCGGTTCAATAAAACCGTTCATATTTTATTTGTATAATTTCCAACCTATTTAATTTTTGAATCCCCTCCCTCCCCACCAATCAATGTTGGAGCCAACATATAGCACATTAAAAAATGCGGCGTTTGTTATACAACATTGAATAAGGGGAGCGGGGAGAGTCATTAAACTGTGGAAGCATCCCAGCAAATTTTAGTTATATTTAGCGCGCAAGGATGACGGTTGAAACTTATATTTCTCATTTAAAACAATGTTACAGGTGGTTGACACGTTAATTAACATTTCTCATTCATTTGGATGAGAAAATTTCATAGAAATGAGAAAATTTTCAATTCTCATCTCAGATTCTCATACTTTTGTCCAATTCTAATCGCTTTGAAAGAATTTTCATTATAAATGGTAGTGGTAGATTGCAATCATGCTTTTGTTAAATGTATTTATAGTAACCCGCCATTTACGGGATGATACGTCACATGCGCAACCTCTATTATATTGTGGTGGATATCCAACTTACAGTTATGTCAACATTTGGTTACTCATCCATAAGGCTGCGTTCACATAGAAGTATACTATTCGGGTATACGGTGCACGTTTTACAGGTGCACGCGTATATAGTTAAATCGAGCAAGGCAATTTCATAGTACCGGGTCACATAAGGCTACGATCGCATAGAAGTATACTATTCGGGTATACGATGCACGTTTTGCAGGTGCACGCGTATAGATTAAATCGAGCAAGGTAATTTCATAGTACCGGGTCACATAAGAGCTATTCGAAAAGGCCGTATACCTGCGTATAGTATAGTATAGTGGGAATCGCGCGTGTTCGATTTTAGTGCAGCGTATACCGTCCAAATTTTAAAAACCTAAACCATATGTGGGCAAATTCATTTTTTTAATAGATGCACTATTTAATTCTGCACATTATGACACCTCATTGAATGCAATGTGACCTCAAGAAGTAAAGTTACAAGCATTTGATAAGACGAAGAAAATGGGTAAACTGACATACTCGCTATTCGCTATACGAAATACGCTCATTCGATCGGGCTGAGTTCACATAGTATACTCCTATATGAACTCAGCCTGAACGAATGAGCGTATTTCGTATAGCGAATACCGTATACCGTATACTTCTATGTGAACTCAGCCTAATAAAGGTAAATAATGAATATCTGTTTCTGTTATAATCAAATCACTGTGCATACATCCATCCCAAAATCGGATTGCTATTATTATATGGGTGAATGCACAATTAGTTTCTCCATAGGGCCTAGTACTTAAGCAATTTTTTAAGCAATTACTTAAGCAAGTCTTTATTGGAGAATTATCGGGTGTCGACCAGTAATGGGATTGAACTTTGTATGACATGAATAGATTGACGACTTCGCGTACCCCGCAAAATCAATTTGTAAACATAAAGAATAGTTCTGAGTCTAGCTAGTGATATCAACTGTCAACCCCAATGCTTCCAATTAGGCAGCAACAGTAAGTAAACATGCCAAAACCAATATTCATAAAACTTGCTCAACTACAACAACGTCGGGGCTTTCTTTACGTCTATAACAATTTTTGGTAGATATTCATTTAGGTTTTAGGTGAAGAGACGAAAAAGGCACGATCCCCAAAAGAGTTATTAGATATTCATACATCAAATCAGCCAATCAGGAAAGTGGTTAGAAAAGTAAACGGAGTGCATTGACTGTGTACTTGTATAATAGACTGCGAGCCCAGAAGATTTATTCAGCTGAGAAGGGACAAAATGTTTGATGGCCTGGTTATGTTAGTATAGGCCCAATATTAAATATTCCATACTGCTGCCGAGTCACAGCCTGTACGGGCAGCCTGGGGGTCACAAAATAGGGGGCCAAAAATGCATTTATTCAGCTTAAGAGAGACATGGACCGTCTTGTTGGATATCACTCCCAACTTTTCATGCCTATAGCAATGACAGCAATTTTGACCTGTACGGGGGGCCCAGACAGTAGCGCAAAAGGGTGTTATTCATCTGCGGAGAGACAAGGATGAATCTTTTGCATTGAAACTATTACACATTGGGGTGCACAAAAATACCAATGTAATAGTTTCAATGCAAAAATACCAATGACAGCAACTTGTTCTTGTACGGGGGCCCAGACAGTAGCCTCAAAGGGTCAAATGTCCCATAACTGGTTTATTCAGCTAGCTGAAGAGAGACATGGATGAATCTTTTTGAATTGGAACTATTACCCATTAGGGTTTACAAAATACCAATGACATCAACTTTTTCCTATACGGGGGCCCAGACAGTAACCTCAAAGGGTCCGAGGCCCCATAACAGGTTATTCAGCTGAAGGAAGAAATGGATTATTCTTTTTGCATTGGAACTATTACACATTGGGGTACACAAAAATAGCAATGACAACAACTTTTCCTTAACGGGGGACCAGACAGTAGCCTCAAAAGGCCCGATGCCCCATTACAGGTTATTCAGCCGAAGGAAGAAATCGATGAATCTTTTTGCATTGCAACAATTACCCATTGGGGTTTACAAAAATACCAATGATACTATATGACAGCAACTTTTTCCTGTACGGGGGCCCAGACAATAGCCTCAAAGGGCCCAATGTCCCATAACTTGTTATTCAGTTGAAGAGACACATGGGTTGATCTTTTTGAATTAGAACTATTACACATGGGGTTCAGCAAAATACTAATGACACCAACTCTTTCCTGTACATGGGCCCAGACAATAGCCTCAAAAGGCCCAATATTCCATAGCTTTTATTCAACTGAAGAGATATAGCCACGTTTGTGGATCTTTTTGAATTGGAATTATTCCCCCATTGAGGTCTAAAAATACCAATAACAGCAACTTTTTCCTCTACGGAGGCCCAGACAGTTGCCTTAAAGGCCCGATGTCACATTATTAAGCTGAAAAGACGAATGAATCTTTTTGCATTAGAACTATTACCCATTAGGGTTTACACACTTTTCCTGTACATGGACCCAGACAGTAGCCTGAAAGGGCCCGATGTCCCACAACTGTTTATTCAGCTGAAGAAACACATGGATTAATTGTTTTGCAATGGAACTATTACCCATTGGGGTTTGCAAAAATACCGATGCCAGTAACTTCTTCCTGCACAGGAGCCCAGACAACAGCTTGTTTTATTCAGCTGAAGAAACATATGGATGAATCTTTTTGCAATGGATCTATTACTCATTGGGGTTTGCAAAAGTACCAATGCCAGCAACTGCTAACTGTACGGGAGCCCAGACAGTAGCCTCAAAGGGCCCGATATTACATAAATTTGAACACCCTGTCTGGTAAGTCCCCCCGGGGGGGGGGGGCACTCCCACTTTGGAGGTGACGCGTATGTAGGGCTGTTAAGACCCCCTTTTTCAGCGTCACTCTCACCCAAAGACCCCATATTTTTTTACAAACACATGTTCTGTCACCCAAAGACCCCTTAAAAGACCCCATATTTTTTTACAAACACATGTTCTGTCACCCAAAGACCCCTTATTTTTCCATTTGATCTGTCACCCAAAGACCCTTACTTTTCAATTTGAACAGCAACTTTCATTTATCACTGATTTTGTTACCTATTTTTGAAAAAACTAAGAAATTGGAAGACTTTTGAACTAAAAATTCGATTTTCGAGTTTTTTGACGCTGTTTTTGTCATTTCTCACCCAATGACCCCATATTTTTTACATTTTGCTCTCACCGAATGCCAAAAATCATGCTCTCACCCAATGACCACATATTTTTTACATTTTGCTCTCACCGAATGCCCCTTAGTGCGAAAGTGCCAGCCCTACACCTATATCCATTTCATATTGAAGTGCCCCCCAGGTAAGTCCATCAGAGTTATAGCTGAAACAAGTCATAGCTGAAACATTTTGCCAGACCTTTGCCGCTAAATGTTAGCTTGAGGAAGAATCTGCTCCTGAAGTTCAGCATTCAGCAACATGCTCAAAGGAAAAGACATCCTTCAAGGTCAAATATTTTTGGAAGCGTCTTAGGAATCTACAACCAAGCGTCTTGAATGAATACAGCGCAGAACTGGCAATTCAGACCACTCAGTCTGCTGTTTGACTGCATTTTTCATCCCTATTTACAAGAGATGCGAGGTCTAATTCATCTATGTACCGCCCCTTCTCTCTGCTCTGCATCATCAGCAAGATCATGGAGGCTGTTGTACAGAACCAACTTCAGAAGTACCTCCTTGGATATAACTGATATCAGATAGACAGTTTGGATTCAGTCCATACAGCAGTATAACTGATATATTTACCATTCTAAGTCAAGAGTGGTCCAACTCCCTGGACAGAGTCAACGACTTGCGTCTGACTGCCCTGGATATCAAAGGAGCATTCGATAATGTCTGTCATAATGGACTTTGATCGAAACTCGTGGCAAAATGAGTATCCGGCAAGCTGCTCATCTGGATTAGTAGCTACCTTACAGATCATCCCATCAAAGTTGTATGTATCTGGCCATTCTCCATTAGGGGTCAATATTGAACCCACTTTTGTTCTGTGTCTTCATTGATGACCTGGGTGATGAATGTGAAACCCAATTCTACCTCTACGCAGATGATTCCAACTTGTTTTGTGAGATTACATCTAGATACAACCCTGCTAGCCTGAACAGATACCTGGAGAAAATGAGGATCTGGGCAGATAGGCATGACAGACGGATGGTGACCTTTGAGACATCGAAACATAAAGCAATGGCAATATTAAAGCCATATTATAACATTTCTGTTAAAATAGATTAGTATTAATTTTCCCATGAAATGTTAGCTTTTACTGTCAGATATGTCCCCTTTTAATTTTGAGCCGAACAAGTGAGGTAATTGGAATTTACTTCGCGTATCCTGCAAAATCAATGTGTAAACATAAAGAATAGTTCTGAGTCTAGAGATATCAACCGTGACATTCCTTTTACAATATACTTATTTCAACCCCAATGCTCCCAATTGGGCAGCAACAGTAAGTAAACATGCCAAAACCATTATTCATACAACAGCAAGAACTTCGGGGCTTTCTTTACGTCTATAACAATTTTTGGTAGATATGCATTGGCAGAGAGTTCCAAAGTTTTAGGTGTAAAAGTACGATCCCCAAAAGAGTTATTAGATATTCATACATCAAAGCAGCCATTCAGGAAAGTGGTTAGAAAAGTAAACGGAGTGCATTGACTGTGTACATGCACTCCGTGTACTACGCGCAGTGCTTTCTCGCACGTCGCGTCGCGAAGGATTATTCATTTTTTTCGAGCGGGTTGATGCGTTTATATTTATATTTGGTTATATTATCTAACATTTTTAGTTATAATATTTTGTTATAAAAAATCACGTGTTTTTTTTTCTCATGTATGAAATAGGTTAATAAATGCGTGTAAATTACTTGTTGCTCAACAAATTGTACAAAATAATGCACTTGTACTGAGATGTGGGGGCTCATGCATTTAATAGACGCTTCAAAATCCCAGTACACGTGCTCTCTTTTGTATAATTTTACTCTCAACACTTGCTTGTTATAAAATACAAGGAAAAACAGTTTTGAGAGGTCCAACGCTGTTTTTTTATATTCTAGTTTAAAATATGTTCATCACCTGCAGTCTGATTTGGTATCCATGGTTTCATTAAAGTCTTGGAAGATAATGTGGATGATAATAAAAACCGATACTAAAATAAAAAACGATACTATTTCTAGTGTGTAAAATTCATTGCAAATTGAAGGTTAAAGAGTGCATAAATTAAAATCACGAATAATAATAGCAACAATAACTCTCTACATTCCAAGCGGAAACGCTTATCAAAAACATACCACCTTTTTTCGGGCAATCGCTGAAACCAAATAAAAATTCCTTTAAAAAGGAACAGGGCGAGCAAATGAGGAAGTGTCAAGATAAAAGGTGTAGTAATTTTATTGTTTGATCTGTTTCTATAATTCGCATCGATCATAATTATCTTGCAATGAGACTGCACAGTGTATGGACAGTGTAGCCTATTTGTCTAATCATTTTGACTATTTATTTCTGACCATTGTGATTAAAACAGGCTTTCAGATTGGTGAGCTATTGTGTACCAAGTGATAAAAATACACTGGATAATTCCCGGGGATAATTCATGACAGCCTATTTACTGGCAAAAGGTGGGGCCAAATAAATCTTAGTTGATTCTTGAACACAATTTAAGCAGGAACCTTGAGGCAGAATTTGAATACATGATCCTGTAACAAAAGTAGCAAAATTACCCCCGATTAGAGAAAAGCGAGGGTAATTAATTTTGTTTCACTGGTTTCATTTTCTGATATTGGATTTCATAATTTGATCTTATATACCTCGACACCTGCTGATGTTTGACCTTTTGCATGTCAACACATTCATGGTGCTCTGGAGGTCAGCTGGGCAGGGGAGTGAGTTTCAGGGCTGGAATTGCCAGAGGGCATATAGTATGGTGACCCAAGTGAAGTCCAGCTGGTTATGATGACAGATTGACCACTGTGTTTTTAAGACTAACTTTCATGCTCATGGCAATTGCCATGGCAACTGGCTGTCAAAGCTGAAAACATTTGAAGAAAGCATGGATTCAAAAGTTTTAAGGATATGTACATGAAATGATCCTGTAACGTTTACTTAGCCTAACAGTAAATGAACGTTCATTGTTAGCATAACAAGTAGCTTTGGGTATCCTATGATTATGAAAAAAAAGTGTTTACAAACGAATAACATCTGTTGTACATATATACATCTACTTGCTAATACACTGAAAGTCTAATAGAAATGAAGGACAATGAACAATTACAGAACATTTATTGTTGATTAAAGTAGCTATGGGTATACAATGTTTACAAAATAAGAGCGTTAATGTTTTGTACATGAAGTTAACGTCTTTGCTACATATAGCTAGTTGTTAATACTTCGAAAATGTGACTAGAGATTTACAATTTGATGACCTTCAAAATAATTTAGTATTGAAGGATTTCAACAAATTACAGAACTTCCATTTGTTGACATACTAGCAATACTGTTAACAATGTTGAAAATCATGTTCATAAGCGTAACATCCTCTATACAAATATTTATTAATGTTCATAAACGTATAACAATTTGATACATCTATGTCTTAATGCTCATAAACGTAACATCCTCGATACATCTACTTATTAATGTTCATAAATGTCCTTGATAGATATTAGTCTATTTCAATACAATTTTATCTCTCATCATGATTAATGTTTACATGATAGGCCTACGTCTGTTTTACATGTCAATGTCGTTCCGCGGTTATTCGTTAAAACGAAAATAATTGCACCTAGGCCTAGATAAAAACATGTATGACTGACTCGAAAGTGCTCATTAATATTCAATAACATTTTTATTTAATAGAATACTGGTTTCAAACTTGGTCAAAGTGTTCCTAATGACTTCCAGATAATTAATTAGTTAGCTGCTCTACTTTGCATAATTAATTTTTTCTATTTAAAAGCTGACAGGGTAGTATTTGCACTTATTGAGAACATTTCATTAGTTTCCGCTGAATTTTATATGCTATAATAATGCACATAATTATGCCCCCATCATCATGATTAATGTTTACATGATAGGCCTACGTCTGTTTTATTTGTCAATGTCGTTCCGCGGTTATTCGTTAAAACGCACCTAGGCTTAGATAAAAACATTTATTCTTTATCGGTGAATGAAGAAATGAAAAAAATTATTGAAGAAATGAAAAAAAAACCCAAAACAAACAATCTTATTAGAGATGTGACGGCCATACTATGAATTCAAAAGTTCAAAACATTACATGATGTTCCGAAAGTCATAACAGAAGAAGATCAAAAGAAGGTTGATTAATACGGTTGTGGTTATGCCAATAATGGCCCAGAACGGTTCCGAATGTCATTACAAAAGATGCCCCCATCCATTCCAAAAGAAGGTGCTAAAAGTCATCACAAAAGAAGGTTGATGTTTCCAGTGTTTTCATCTGTTTTACATGTCAATATCGCTCCGGTTCGTTACCAAAAAGTCACAAACGGTTTTGTCTCAGCCATTTATTAATTTCTAGAATATGCCTCAAATACCACCTTAAGATCTACGCATGATGACATCATAAACTTTTTTTATTGTCATTGCATGCTGTAGGCCTATTTAACTATTCTACTGCTAGAAACATTTGGCATTTATTGAACATTGATTTCAACGTGTACAGCTGTATACCACCACACCATGTTCAACCAAGTTTGCAGATAAAGGGCATCCAGTTATTGACTTTTCTCCTGGTAAATTGGTCAATAAGCAAACATTCTTGGTCTGAGCAATCCGACAGCCTCGCCTTATGTTGACATAAATTAATTGACTGTGTGTTTATCGTATCATGAACAGCTTATATACGCTATAGCAGAACAACAAGCACATACAGGCAAGTATTTTACCAGTATCAATAAAACTATAATGAGGCTATTAATGTAGCCCAACTGTACGTACAATCTGGCAATACCGCTAAATCTTAAAGAAATGAAAAATATCTGTTGTAATTTCCGGATTTGCATAAAAGTAATTCTAGTTCATCCAAGTTGTAAAACAATTATTTCTTTTAATACAAACACATTCCTTGGTAAGACAACTTTATAGCGCTGTTTTAATATCAACATGAAGTAGTAATGACAAATTTAAATGTACACTATCGCCTCTGTAGTTTCCTGATTACATAGACAGCACGATTATTTTATTTTTATTCTGCAACGCTGTGAGGAAATAAGTAAGCCAAAACCCATCGCAATAAGGACGAAAAATGCTTTGCATTTTTCGCCCAAATATGAAATTTCAGGCCATCTGTAAAAAAAGTGCGTAAGCGTAAATGACCATGATCTTGGGTCACCGAAACACATTTTTATATTGACGTCAGGCCTTTCATAGTGATACATCAATTATCCCCTAATAATGGCTTTCATTTTAAACGTAATTTGTTAAACTGCTATCTTTACTTTTTGAGAAATTAATGAACGTATCAAAAACAAATTCGGAGATCGCTTTTAAATGACCCGACCCGTTAAGAGGGTTTGGGGTGTGTAGAATCATTTTCTGGTGTTGATTTTGGAATTCAACGTCAAGTGCAGGTGCTAAAGGTTACCGTCGTTTTATTTTTTCAGTTTCCGTTTCCGTATCCGTAATAGTTTTTGTAAGTCATTGTTAGTAGTGGTAGTCTCCCAGGTATGACCAATCTTTTATTCTAGCCTTTTGTTAGTTACTGAAAATTTGAAGCTCGTGAATTTCAGTTTTCGTTTTGGTAAGTTATATTGATTTTTTACATAAAACCTTGAGATGTGCGGTTGGGTGCCAATCTAGACAAAAGAAGAGTCTAAATTTTACGGACCTAATTTCGCGGTAAATTGTACGGCTTCAATTGACTTCTGTTTGGTGTATATGCACTTACGCCTAGACGTAAGTGGCTCTTAAAAAAGTCTTGCATTGAAATATATACTAACCATGTTGCCAAGTTATAAGCAAAAGTCTTTCATATTGGCGATGAAACGAGCGTCTAAAATCTCCCAATGAGGCGCGTACAAGTGGTGAGTTGGTAATCATGTTTTATATTGAAATGCAATACAAAAGAATTCGCATTGGAGCAAAGATAATGTATTCTATTCATGGCAAGCTAATCTGATAATTGGTTGGGCCTATATGCAAGACTCTAAATGTTTATTTTGCAGAGCTTATTTTCAGTCATGGATCATACTGATAAATTTCGCGAGGGGGGGGGAGAGAGGGAGGGAGGGAGATACTCAAGTTGAGACTGAACAAGCGAGAGTGGGAGGGGTGAGGAAGAAAGAGAGGAGAGGGAGAGACGGAAAGACTAGAAAGAGAAGAACTCGAGAGGAGAGTAGGGACCGGGGACAGGGAGGGAGTGGGGAGACTGATCATATGGGGGGGGGCAGGAGGAAGCAAAATAGGGAGATATACATTGATACGAGTGAAGGGCGACACTGTGGCCCTGCACAAGTGCAATGGGGCGCGACAGGCTCATAAGCGGACCTTTTGTGATTGAAGGGCTTATTTTCAACGTTTTTACAGAAAAAGTGGACCTTTTCATTCGGATTTGCATTTTGTCATAATAATGTGAATCAATTTATCACTGTCAAACACGAGAGGGCGCTAGACCATTAAAACAGCGGTCGTACACCGGTGTTCAATACTATTTTATCTCCAGCCTTTATGGGCTTTATTGACACAGGCAATTACCTCTGTTGAAATAAGCTGATTGGTACTTCAGAGTTAACAATGAAGTCAGATTACAGTAAACTTACTGAATCCCTTGCGTTTTCGTATCTGAACAATAGAGTTACGGAAACTGAAAAGATAAAAAGACCCTTAGTGCAGCTTGGTTGCCTCAATTGCAAGTTAAGAAACTCTGGTAATCTCTGGTTCATGTATGAGTGTGCTAGAGCAAATGTAATGGTCGGCAGAAGAAGAAGAAGAAGAAAGAACTAGACTTAGCTGTGGGCTAAGACCACAAACACAACCGTGTTGTGACCCCTTAATGACCTTAGACCCCAAAATCTACGAAAACCCCACAGGCATTGCTTATGTCCCGAACCAAATCTTCGCTAGTGGGATGCTTCCTCATCAACACTTCGAAGAAATTCAAAAAACATTTTGCCGACAGGAAGCATCGCACGACCCGCACTTCATCAAGGAAGCCGAGCTGTCGGACGTGACCCTTCCCGAGTACCTCACCACGAAATACGGGCTCTGGATCGACATGCGCTCGAGCGATGATGATTCCCTTCATGGGTCCGGTAGAAAGGTTGAAGGAGTCAGCCAAACTATTCAAATCGAGATGGAGAGAGATGCCGAGACTGCCGGCGCGCTGAATGCCTACGTTTTCTACGTCCAAGATGCCCAGCTGAACTTTGAGAATGGTCGGCTGATGAAATGCTTGTACTAGCGGTAAAAATAAAATGTTTCCTAAGAAAGCGCACTCCGCGATAATTTGTGGAGCTACCGGCTGCGGCAAATCCGAATTCGTTTTGGACTTGCTCGAAACGGAGTACAGAGGATTCTTCGAGTATATCATAGTTATTTGTCCCACCTGGATGCACAACAACGCGTATTTGAATAGACCTTGGTTTTTCAAGGCTGGATTAACGAAGCTAACTGAACTGCGACCTTTTGACTTTTTGACTGTTAGCTCTTTTGCTTTTCCGTCTCTCCTTTTTGGCTTCAGATCAGCTAGCTCGTCCACTTTTTCGTCTCTTCTTTTCACCAAGTGCTCGTACACGTCGGAGAGTTTCTTGAGATTTGCCTGCGCGTCCAAAAAATTCCTGACTTCCTCTTGGTTAGCAACGGGATCGTTCGCAAGGCCTATTCCCAGCCCTTCCACGTTATCATTCCCCAGTTGAAGCCCTCGCAACGCTCGAGGCGCGTCTGGTCTCCCCGTTGGAGTTGCCTGCAAGGCGTCTCTCACACTCATCGACGCCTTCACCGCTTGTTGTTGCGTTTTCTTAGTGGTACTTTTGAAATCCGCAACTCCCAGCGTCTCTCGTAAAAACGACGTAGCTCCATCTCCATATAGTTTTTAATATAGCTAAGAGATAGGAATTGTCGCGGATTTCCTTCTTTGGTAAGTCTTACTTTTTTGCCTTTTTCGTATTTGACAAAAATAGTATCACCCTCAAGCGACTATGTTGTGCCCTTGCGAAACGTATCCCCTTCTCTCGCAACGTCGTTGCATTTGACTCTCGATATATTTTTTCCAATACGTGGAAAGTTTCGCGTTAATATCTCTTCGTGTTTCAATGTACTCTGGCGCCTCTGGAATTCTTCTTTGAATAGCACCGTCGGCATCGACGTGAAGATCTTGGAGATCTTGGAGTCGGCGTTCTAAACCCGCCACGCTGTTTATGTCATCTTCAGTGAGATGATTTTCCCATTCGACGCTTCCTCTACGTCTCTGGGAGTGCACCTCAACCTCTGTTTCTATCCTTCCGCCTCCAGAGTCCGCCTCTTCCTGCGTCTGCCCACCAACTGCTCCAGTTGTACCGTCAACCGTTGACTCAATGTCTTCTTCTTCGTTAACGCGATCCATCGCCATGTCTTCGCCGAAGTCCACCATTTTTGATTTCTTTTTTATTGAAGCGCATTGTAAATAAAGAATGGCGAGTAATTACGGCTACAAATTGGACCCTCACCGCCAACTTCGCAAAACGCGAGGCGTCAAAGGAATTCGGAGAACGATTCGAACTACGCACGTTCCCAGCGAGATCGACGAGAACGAACTTCTCACCGTGCGATTCCCTAATCTCGGAAGCAACGATGTTATCGTGCCCGGGACCAGCAAGCTCTCTTTCAAGGTGGACCTGTCTTCGACCGGCGGAAACGCGGACGCGAACAGGAAGATCGTAAATAACCTCGGAAGAGCGATCGTAAGCAAAATAGAAGTGAAGCTCGAGGGACAAAGCGTCTTCAGTCTGAACGACGCGGATATTTTCCTGTGCTACCAGGATCTCTGGAAAACTTCCGAGGAGCGGGGGAATGCGGCTTACCAAGGTATCCAGTCGGAGGCCGTGCGAAAAATCAGAATCAACGCGGGGGACAAGGGGGCAAACGCCGCCGACGTCGCGATCGGAACCGCTCTGGGCAATATGTTCTTCATCCCTCTCGACTTCGAAATGCTCTCCTCGCACAACCCCTTTTTCCAGTATGAATTGAAAGACCGACTCTCCTACGAGCTCACTTTCAATCGCTACGGACGGTTGTCACGAGCACCGACACGGAAGCTTCGTATTCGGTGAGCAACATCCATCTGGAGTTCGAGGTAGTGAGCTCTTCCGAGCTGACCATGGCGATAAGAAACCGGTACAACGGAAAAAGCAACATCGTGTACGACAGAGTCGTTAGACACAGCAAGGAAAGCCTGAACAAATCGGACACCATTTGGAATATCAACATGGCCCCGCGTGCCCTATCCATGAAGGGCATACTCATTCTTTTCGAGGATCCTGGCGACGGTGGAGCGAGTTACGCTCGGGACTCGGAGAAATTTTACAATCCGAAGATCAAAAAAGTTTCCGTGATGATTGACGGAGTCCCGAACCAAATCTTCGCTAGTGGGATGCTTCCTCATCAACACTTCGAAGAAATTCAAAACATTTTGCCGACGGAAGCATCGCACGACCCCGCACTTCATCAAGGAAGCCGAGCTGTCGGACGTGACCCTTCCCGAGTACCTCACCACGAAATACGGGCTCTGGATCGACATGCGCTCGAGCGATGATGATTCCCTTCATGGGTCCGGTAGAAAGGTTGAAGGAGTCAGCCAAACTATTCAAATCGAGATGGAGAGAGATGCCGAGACTGCCGGCGCGCTGAATGCCTACGTTTTCTACGTCCAAGATGCCCAGCTGAACTTTGAGAATGGTCGGCTGATGAAATGCTTGTACTAGCGGTAAAAATAAAAATGTTTCCTAAGAAAGCGCACTCCGCGATAATTTGTGGAGCTACCGGCTGCGGCAAATCCGAATTCGTTTTGGACTTGCTCGAAACGGAGTACAGAGGATTCTTCGAGTATATCATAGTTATTTGTCCCACCTGGATGCACAACAACGCGTATTTGAATAGACCTTGGTTTTTCAAGGATGATTGCGTCATTCCGATGGACCCCAGCTGGGTTTCTGGGAGCGATTGGCTGAACGATTCATTGAAATTTGCTTACGAGACGTTCGGAATTCAAGACGGACACGTTCTTTTCCTCATCGACGACTGCAGCGCCGACCGCTCGATGACCAAAAAAAAGCAGATGCTGTCGGAACTGGCTTTCTCCGGCAGGCACATGGATTGCTCCGTTTGGGTTCTCACTCAAAAGTACAATTCCGTCCTGACCGATCTCCGACAGCAAACCAAATGGACGGCGTTGTTTTACACGAAGGATAGCGACAGTTTCATCGAAACTCTGAAAGAAAATGACGTGATCTCAACTTCGGAAGAAAAAAAAGAAATTCAAAAAAAGCTAGCTCAGCACAAGCATTCCAAACTGATTCTGATCACGGAGCAACCCACGGCGTACTTTTGGCAAGAATGTGGCTAGAGTATATCACGAGCGTCACGAGCATCATCGCGAACGTAACGATAATCCTATCGGCAGCTTGGGTGTATCTTAAAATAAAAGAACGATGACAACGATTGACGAAATAGTTCAAGCCGCTGTGGCGGAACCTCCCCCGCCGGAAACCGTCCAAGAGACCCAGTCAGATTTACGCGAGCGTTTAATCGAGATAGCCGTGGCAGGAAAGAGCAGAGAGTACCTCGGAAAAATTATAACGTCGGATGAAATCGAGCGTCTCGACCAAAAAGAGCTTCAAAAACTTCACGCGAGGTACGAAACTTACATGGGAGGGCTCGTTACAAGGTCGTTGAAAAAGCACGCCGTCACGGCGTACACGAAGATCGTAGAATTATTTCTTCCGGGAAACTTGGTAATCGCCAACCGCGATGCGCTGGAAGACTCGTTGAACGAAGGACCGTTCATCGACATAGCTCTGTCAAAGTGGACGTACTGGCTGCATCATAGGTGGGGGCATATGATAGGCCCGCTAGAACTTGCGTTGCTGACTAGTACCCACGTTCAAAGAATTCCACACACGCCCGAACTTCCAGTTCCCATCGAACCTGAAGAAGTGGGCGAGGCTGCTGAGTAAGTGCTGAGCAAGTGCTGAGCAGTGCTGAGCAGTGCTGAGCAGTGCTGAGCAGTGCTGAGCAAGCGCTGAGCAAGCTCTGAGCAGTGCTAAGCAAGCGCTGAGCAAGTGCTAAGCAAGCCGCTATAAAAAAATTCTTCCCGTAATAATAAAAGATGAGCGAAGAAAAAGCAACGGTACCCCCGCAGCCAAAAGTAAAAAATCCTAACAAGGTCGCCGCGGGGAAAGCATCGGCGGCAAAAACAAAAGAAAAATTGGCCAAGCTAAAAGACTACGAGGAAAGGGAAAAAATAGCGCGCCTCCGGAACCGAATGACAAAGTAACGGCACCGCCGTCGCAAAAAGTAAAAAATCCTAGAAGGGTCGCCGCTGGGAAAGAGCTTGCCGCAAAAAACAAAGAAAGGGCAGCCAAGCTAACAGACTTCGAAGAAAGCCAAAAGGTGACCTCGCCCCCGCCCCCGCATTCAGAACCCGCGGCGGGTTCTAGCGTGAGTTGGACAACTGCCGCCGGGCTTGGGTTCGTCGTTGTATCAGCCGGGGGCTATCTGGCGTATCAAAAACTGTCGTCGCGGGTTCCCAAAGTGCCAGCGAAAAAATCAGACATGCGCCCGCCTGAGGTTAAAGAAAAAAAATTTGACTTTGACGATTTCTAGCGTATAATAAAAGAAAAGATGTCGCAATCAAATGACACCGCAAAGATGATCGTGAACGGCGCCTATCACGTGTCTTGACATTCGCCAACGCGATGGTGATGAAAAAATTTTTGAAATGGAAACCTGCAAATTTGAGCCAGCTCGACCTCGAAGAGTTTGCAACACTGGCTGGATGTCTATGGACGTCCACAATGCTGAGAGACTGGCTCGTCACACAGGGTTGGCTGCCTGAGAATATTATGGCCGACGCGTAAAATAAAAGGAATACGCATAGTAATAAAATGGCAAGTGAAAATCCAAACGTTAACATGCTCGTCAATAGCGCTTATCATGCGCTGACGATAAGTGCACTCATGGCAGTAAACTGCTGGAGCGCAAAGAAATTCTTCAAATTCAAGCCCGCGAATCTTGGACAGCTCGACGCGGAAGATATTGGAAAGCTCACACTCTCAGTCGGAGTGGCAACCTACACGAGAGACCTTTTAGTCAAGCAATGCTTAATCCCCGAAGATATCATCACGGGACAGATCGTAAAATAAAAGAAATATGGCATCGTTACTTATGCTAGCTGGCGGAGCGGCGGTGAACGCATTCGCCTTCTCCGGTTCAAATTATTCATTTAGTAAAATGACTAGTTCTGCTGAACAGAAGAGGCACGATCTCGCTTTGGAAAAACTTCAACAGGATCGCGATTCGTGGAGCCAGTCTCGTCTTCAAAGGATAGATTATATCAACCAGCAGCTAAAACGGCAGGGTCACGCGGAAAAAACTTTCGAGGACGTCGACGACGCGATGCGTCAATATTACAATCTAACTGGAGCGCTCTTGGACCCTCTACCACCCGAACCGCATTTATACGACTATCTCGATGAGGAGCAGACTGAGTCTATCAAAAATGGAGAACTGGCCTTGATCGGAGTGGGTATGGCCGCGACTGGGGTTCTCGTATATAACTTTGTGTGAAACCCACAACTGACGGAAAAAAAAAATTCTGGCGATTCTTTTTCGAATCGCTAGAATTTTTTTTGCGCTTGGGGGTACTCCCACTAAAAAATTTTTGACCGTGGTCGTGGACATGACCTTGCTCCAACATTGAACTCGTTCATAAAATATATTTCCGATTGGACGACACCGCAGTCCATGCATGTAGGTAGGGGATCAACAATAATGCTCGAGCTGCCGTAGTCTTTACAAACGTTTGATGGGCTCGGAGGAGCGTACAGAAGCCGGTGGTATTTTTCCGCAATCGCAGTGTCGTACTCAAGTTTGTAGTAGCGTTCTAGAATCTCGTAGTCGCTCGTGAACCTGTAAGCGATCCTGTAGAATGTTTCCGCGCTTAAAATATCGTACGCGAGTTTGTAAAATTTTTCCAAAGGCGACCCCTCTCTCTTCAACATCGCAAAACGAAGGGTCGCAATTTGCAATTTGCGGCAAAGCGAGCAATCGTTTCGACTCGCGCAAACGCAGCCCTTGCACATAATAGCGGTTTTTACGTCAAAAAAATTTCCTCGACACTCGAGGGACTTTTTTTGGCAGTTCTTCGAACAGACGTCGAATTCCATTGCAGGCCGAGCTTTTGAGCGCTTGGCTCTTTTTTTTTGGCCCTGGTTTTTCTCTTCTCGCAAATATCGCAAGCGCACTCACGAAAACTTGGTTTCTCAGGCATCTCAGTCTTCTTCATCGGACCCGAAGTAAACTCTAGATTCTTCTTCAGATTCTTCCTTGGGTTCCCAGACAATATCGACCGAGTAATACGTTTGCCCCGCATTTTTTTTTGACTCAACGAGGCCGTTTGACACCATATAGCAACGCGAGTATCGAAATTTTCCCTTCCTTTTTTAAGATCTTTTTGCAGCGTAGACGTAGCCCAAAATTCGCGGCCATCCGCGAGCTCAATTACGCACGCTGAGTCGTCGAACCTTGTTGCGATGTATTTGAACCCCTTGATTTCGACAATTTTGCCTCGTTCCAAGTCGCGCCATTTCAAGATGCTTGATTTCTGCTCCTCACGCAGTTTGTCGAATGTTTCGAAATTCATTTTTCCGCTTTTATTTTTGCTCTATTTCGCAAATTCATAAACCAAATTTTTTTTCCGCCTCGCGGGCTAGGTTGTACTTTTCCAGCGCTTCGGCTATGCGCCTGGCTTCCATCCTGATCCTTCTTTCTGAGGTGTCCAGGAGACACGCGGCGCATATCCAAAATGCGACGATCATGTTTGTTTATTGTAAATAAACCGGCGAAATGGGTGATTCAATTTATTTTGAGCTAGCCGACGACGAAATTTTCGAACAGCTGGAAGATACGTCCGTGAGCGACTTTTTCGCGTGGAACGGGACGAGTCTCGGAAACCTGTTCGTTGCCGCGAGCGGGTACAACGGAAAGAAGGTAAGAGTTCAGGCGCACGCCTTGCTGCTGTGCTTTGCCGCGTGGTACAAGGATCGGTACAAAATGAGACTGTGCTTGAGGCCACCCTGGATTTTCCCGGGAAAAACGGAAGAAATTCAGATTTTGAAGAAAACGCTCGAGTTTCTTCGGGAAAACTCGGTCGATCGGCGAGATATGAACGCGCTGGAAGAATACGCCGAGAACTTCGGACTGCTAGAAAAAGTTCGCGAATTAATGTAATTTACTTTTTTTTGGACCTCAAACGTCTTGGCGATGGAGCGCGTGGTTCGATGCCCTCGCGGCGGATTCTTCGTTCCACTCGCTGGGCCGTTTTTTCTTTTTCACGGGCTTGAATCGCTCGCTCGCTTTTTGTTTTCTCGACAGGCGTTGAGATAGCCTGAAGTTCGTAATCTTTGTATACCCCTTGTAGACCTTTGACTTTGAACGTGTCGACCCCGATTCTCTCTTGAATTTCGTGCACGGTCGCTGACCATTTGGGAGCGCTGCCCTTCGTGAACCCCACTCTGTTAGTAATGTGTCTAACCTTGGTGCCCGGAGTGAGAGCAAGTTTGTCAACGCGATCGGCTACACTCATCGCTCTGGCTCTAATCGTACCCGCTCAATGTCCTTGGGTTTGGTTTTGGCCGGTGCCATTCCTATGGCTCTGTTCTCGCGTTTGTTGTAAGACTCGATAATCTCGGGCAAAGAGTCTACCCAGTTATTTTTTCCAGTGTGAAGAAACCAACGTTCAAAAATTGTACGAAGGGTAAGATGAAACCGATCGATTCTACCCAAGGGCGCGTGATTTTGGGCGCCAGAAAGTTGATGCTGAATGTCGACGGTCTTCATAAAATCCTGAAACTTTTTAGAGGTAAACTCGGTGCCTGGATCAGTCCACAGAACTTTGATCGGCTCTCGGGACTGAGCAGCATCGCATCGGGCGTGTCGGATTTTTTTTTCAACGGCTCCGCGTACACGTACCTAGAGTTGGCGCTGATCACGGTCAGAATGCTTTTGTAGCCCCGATTCGAGCGCGATATGTCTTCGAAGAATATTAGATCACCCTGGTACGTGCCCGGAGGACCGCCGGTAGGCGCGTACTCTTTGGGTTTGATCGCGCGCTTGGTCATCTGCTGCGAGGCAGTGGTTTTCTTTTTGGTAGCAAATAGTATCGACTCCATTTTATTTTAGCGATGACCGGACGCGTTCTGGCACCCGCGGCACGAGATCTGACAATTTTCTTTGACGTGGGCTCGAGAGTTGTTGATCCTGTCTATACTCCAGTCAACGTCTAGCGGATCGAGGCACACGGCGCAGTTGTAGCCCTGGGCTCGAATTTTTTCTTTAGCCCAGTGTTCGGTGACGAAGTCTTTCGAGTCAAACAGCCTACCCTTTCTTTCATCCACTTTCGCGTGATTGCCAATCCTGGTCTGAATTGTCTTGGAAAGCATATGGCACGGGTTCCGATATTTGACCAAAGTGATGTCCAGGGTTTTGCATCTAGTGACGGCTGTTCTCAGCCATCTTGCCGTGGCCATAAAGCTATCGGGATCATGAATGTACAGTTTATCGCCGATAGTTTGACCTTGAATGGAATGACCCGTTCTGCACCAGGGTCTCTTAAAAAGTTTAGGAACTCGATCTCTTCCCAAAGTGGGCTACGTATAAGGTATTATATGTCTTATTCGACTTAACTTAGTCAAAATTTGATGAAAATATATGTTTAAAGTGACCGATCCCTGAAATATTTGTGAATGTAATGTAATATTTTTTATTCCCTATGTTCCTTAGTATATATAAACTAACATGTGTAAGTTTCATTTCAATCGCTCTACTGGATCTGAAGTTGTGAACCCAAATGTGAAGTAGCAAACACTGATTTAGGAATTCCTCAGACATGTCTACAAAATTGCTTAGCAAAATCATCTGATTTTAGTTTTTGGACAATAACTCTGCAGTTACGCCATCGATCTTAATGCAATTTGGCACACATGTCAGGAACATGATTTGCTATCATCTCACAAAATATGGAGGAAATCAATGAATATTTGGATAGCGGTCAGTTACCATAGATTTAATACAGCGTTTTGTACACACAGATATTAGGCCTTAATGGTTTATGTGCTATGTTAATTGCGCATATATACATATTGTATAATAAATTAAGAGGAGGGATTAAAATTTTGTTTTCAGCTAAAAATAAAAATCAACATTACTCGTAAATTCAATGTTATTTATTTAAATGTCACACATTACCATGGTATGATAAATGGGGGGGGGGCATCGAGAACGAGGGATAGGGAGAGAGTGATAGGAAGGGAGAGATACGCACCGGATACGCACATTTATTGCTTTAAAATTAGTTTATAATAAAAACATTACTTGACCAACATTTAAAAAACAGCCTAATGTGTGAAATTGTGTTCATTAAACATTTTAAATAGACCATGGTTAGGATGGTCAAATGGTAAAACGTAATGATTTACACACATAGACAAGCACGCATATCCATCGATTTACCATATAATAGAAAAGTAAATCCTATTATTCTTTGTTTTGTGGTCAATCGTACATACTGTGTGTTTTCAATGGGGAGATGTGCAATGATTTACCTTTACCATGAATAGGGTTTCACACTTTCAGTGTACATAATTATACCCACAGAAGAGACAACGTAAATCATGTTTTTAATGAACTTTGCCCATGTGAGATTGCATATAGGCCTAAAAATAAAGGTCATTATCTATCATGCTCATAATGATCGGTATTTATTTAATCGGAAAACATCATTTTTGAATCGTTTATAGTTTCTTTTATTCCAATCAAATATAATGACAATCTAGAAATAATACCAATCATTGAATATGTCAGTTAAAATTGATTTATGTGTCTTATACATTGCGCATGTGTGTCTTTTAATGTGCAATTGGTCTTGAACTTGAAACATATTGACCAGCAAGTGACATGTGCACTTTTTATTACTTTTTATTCTTCCTTCTTTTTTAATTCGTGGTTTTCCTTTTAGTTTGATTGTTCGTTTTATCTTCTTTTATTTCTTTTTAGTATTTTCTTTGCTTTTTTGTTTTGGTTTCCTTTCTTTGTATCTTTCATTTTTTTTGGGGGTGGGTCTTTAATGATTTCTTTTTGTTTGTCTTTGCTTGAATATTTGAGGTATACTTTTGTGGGGTCGGAATTACTGGTTTGGAGGGAGAAGTTTGGCAAAGCAATGGACATAGGTTGGTAGATGTCGTTGCATTATTTTGCTATCTACTGCAGATAACATTGATGAATTTGCAACCCACATCCGTGTAATGTTTGCTTGACGGTGCCCTTAGTGTCTTAGCAAATATAAAAAATAGTGAATGATTTTCCAAAAAGATTTTCAACTTTTTAACTATCCAAATTGCTATGTTTTAAAATGTTTGGGGCTACGTATAAGGTATTATATGTCTTATTCGACTTAACTTAGTCAAAATTTGATGAAAATATATGTTTAAAGTGACCGATCCCTAAAATATTTGTGAATGTAATGTAATATTTTTTATTCCCTATGTTCCTTAGTATATATAAACTAACATGTGTAAGTTTCATTTCAATCGCTCTACTGGATCTGAAGTTGTGAACCCAAATGTGAAGTAGCAAACACTGATTTAGGAATTCCTCAGACATGTCTACAAAATTGCTTAGCAAAATCATCTGATTTTAGTTTTTGGACAATAACTCTGCAGTTACGCCATCGATCTTAATGCAATTTGGCACACATGTCAGGAACATGATTTGCTATCATCTCACAAAATATGGAGGAAATCAATGAATATTTGGATAGCGGTCAGTTACCATAGATTTAATACAGCGTTTTGTACACACAGATATTAGGCCTTAATGGTTTATGTGCTATGTTAATTGCGCATATATACATATTGTATAATAAATTAAGAGGAGGGATTAAAATTTCATTAAGTAACCGTTATTTTTTAAAACTTGGCAAAACCTCGACGCGAGGTTTTTAATGATGAATCACCCTATTTAGCTGCTTTACAATAGAATACCACAATGGGGTTTGAACCCGGGATGGGTGTGATACACAAGTTGCAGCTAACTGCTTTTAGGGATAGGTCAGTGTGTGCATGTCATCATGCCATGCACACCATGCATGCAGACCCTGTCATCTTGTCAGATTTCGGATAAAATATGACTGAATTTCCATGGCAAATTATAATTTTTGCTGCTTGTTGCCACTTTCAGCCTATATTATTTATGATAAAGAATGTTTTCAATTATCAGAATATCTTTATTAGGTTTGCAGGAAATAACAGGAAAATACATAACATAATAAAATAGAAATGATCAACAATCATCACCTCTCTAAAAATCATAAAAAATTCTTCTTTAGAAATTTATATATTTACAAAAAAAGGGCGGATTTGGGGGGACATTTTACAGCACTCGATTTCTTTCTTGTACTATACACATGTGGTATATCATCCAAGCAGCAGGTTCTTAACACACATCTTCTCTGGTTTAACACAAGTAATTTCTCTGGTTTAACACAAGTAATTGCGTACTACAACTAGATTTGTTAGCAATAGGTTGAACACTTGATACTGTATTGGCAATCAATACTCCTAAAGCAGTGACTCTCCGTACTCCCTGACATAATCCTATTGTGCCTTTTGGAAGATTATTCGATAACCTCGCACGCACCACTGATTGTGAATGAGGCGGAATTTCTTGCCTTTCAATTACACGTAAATTACTCTTATTAAATAACCGCAATTTCTGTGTGTTAAAATCTAATCTGGCCTTGTGTTGTTTTAGGAATCGCTTTCCCAACATGATTTCCTGACTAAGATTTCGAGCAATATACATTGGCACGAGAAATTTTGAACCTTCAATAAACAACGGAACAACAACAAAACCACTGATTTGCAACACAGATTTGTTAGCGGTACGGGCTTTTGTTAATCGCGGTCTTGACACTGCAATTTGGTGTGATAATTCCAAAGAATGCCAGTATTCATGATCGATTAGATTCATTGTACAACCAGTGTCAATTAAATAGTCAATGTTTTGGCTACCAATAGTGACAGAAATATAAACTTCTTCATCAAAATATGTTTCAACGTTATCACTAGATCGCATTCAGACGCGGCAAAATTTGAATCAAAGTTTCCATTGTGCGGAACTTGGCCTGAATTACATGGAGAATTATTGCCCTTTTGACGTGTTTGCTCAGTCACACTATTTACATTGCAACTATTTGAAACATATTCCTGTACAGTTTGTGCATGTATTACCTGTTCATCAGTTGGATAACAACTACGACCGCGATTATACACATCTTCCTTTTCAGGACACTGTCTGTAGCTATGACCTAGTGTATTACCAAGGGGGTGACACTAAATTCACGGTTGTTCTATTAGCAACGCAAAACCTATGAAAAATTCCGCTGGTTTACTAGCTAGAAAGTGAGGCCAGTTATCGATCCGTTATGAACAATTCATATTCGACCCCTTGGATCATGTTAATTGATATTGGCAAATCACAGCGCTGTTAGTTTTGCGAACTTTGCCTGTTCAATGAGAGTATAGCGCGCCCCCAATACATCTGGGCACAAACCAGGCAAAAACGATCCAGTTTAATGAAATGGTGGACGGGTATTCCCATCAGGCACCAGTGATATGTTTTTTTCAAAGAAAGTCTACTAATTTGATATAAAATGACATTTTGCAATAGTAAAGTCAAAATTAGGACTTGAGGTCAATAATATGAAGGAAATACGTGACAGAGGCAAGGTGTGAAACACAAGTAGTATTTGAAGTTAAAATAACCTTTGATACCCGACCTGACTTTCCATAGCTTTCCATCATGGCGTCTTATTCGTCTTTATGTATTTCTATTATGCTCTCAAGTAAAATAAAATACCAATCTGCACTAAGCAGACAGAATGTTACTTGGCTCCCAGCATGAATTATTGATTTTATACGGAGGTAAAGAAATACACAGTTGCCTGCAAGCCGTGCACCATACTCCAAATACTTACGGTAAATCTGAATAATGGTCACATGTTGACATATCATGTGTTCGGGAAATCACGTGGCAACATTTTAAGATTTCAGACTTGTTTACTAGTTAAATTGTCATTTGTATTATTGATTATTTATCTTTGTTAATTAATATATATCTTTTAAATGCTGATAAATCGTGGTTGACTGCCCATATTATATATATGTTAAATTCAATGTTTTATGAATATAAATCTACCACGCAGAGGTGGTCACACAGCATAATTTCACACTACACGATTTAGCCAGATTTGGAGCTCTGCACTTCAAATTCACGTCAATTTCAAAGTTTATACACTTAATATATGTGACTGCCAAAGTCGGCCCCGGTCAATTTTGTTTTATTTCGTGTTTAGAAAATATATACCATAAGCTTTAAAATGGTATATCATTTGACTTCAAACGATATCCAAAAGCGGGGTTATGATTTGTTGAACTCTGTTCCTTCGACAAAATTGTATTTTTTATCGGTTCTACGTGTGTCTCTTTTTCTACATTTCTGGTAATAAATATCCAAAGTCATAATTGGCGGTCATTTCAAACCATCCCCAAGTCAACGAGGTTCAGAAATATCCTCTCATTGTTCATTGTTGATTATATATACCTAGACAAAATACAATGCTTTGTTATCTACCACTTGAACAGGATTTAGCCAAAGCAAACAAAGACAAGAACTATTCTATAGAAGTTTATTATCCTCTTCAGCAGTAGTATTATTGATTGATTTAAACAGCGTTTGATAAGATACTTGTCGCAACGAATTGATACACCTATGAATACGACCTTCACATACATTTTACACTTTAACTCCGAATACAATTTGCCGAGTTTACGGCTGATTCGCCGCGTCCACTCACATATTTAATATATTATTTATTTTTTTGTTATAACAAACTGGAACACGAAATATACTAGCTTATTACCTATAACATTAAATTCTTTCAAATTGGACTTTATTTTATCCACTATATATTTCAAACTTCAAATAATTTTACTTTGTGTAGCAAATATGATTTTGAATTTCCAATTCATTATCCAAATAAATACAATGTTTTAGGACAGACTTGTTGCAGTCTAAAAAGTTTTTTTATTGAATTATCAGTATTGTAACATGGTAGACTTGGAACAAATCTTACTTAATTTTTATTCTAAGAAAAAAACATAGATAGCATTAAAATGAGCAGAAATTTGCATAATTTTGGCTAAATTTGGATTGGTAATGATTAGTAATATTAAATCCTACAATTGTATCACAGATGGCAGATATCAAAAATTGTTTAAATGATTTTAATTAGCATTTTTATAGAGAAAAACTGGCATCATTTTCAGTGATGTGCGCCCTTATAATAATTTGCTCATGCGATATCTGGCGATTTGCACGATGGTCGAATTCAGCACCTTTGAAGAGCTAGCGTTTGAACTTGAAAATCACTGTACTGTGAAAGCCGAATAGATTTCATGATGGAATTTGAATGTCTGTGATACTAGTGATGTGAGTAATTATGATTGTGTGTGGGGGGGCATAGACCTGTATGTTCCGTAAGCTTATAGATTTCATGCACGTGAAAATGCAATGCTGTTGATAATGCACTTGTCAATAGAAACCCTGACCCTGTGATACTAGTGATGTGAGTAATTATGATTGTGTGTGTGTGCTGGGGGGGGTACATAGGCCTGTATATTCAGTATTTAAGCTTATAGATTTCATGCACGTTAAAATGCAAGGCTGTTGACAATGCACTTGTCAATTGAAACCCTGAGTCCCTGACCCACTCCAACCCCTGCCTGCAGTGCAGATCAGTACCCGGAACAAATAGCCGGGCAGTTTATTATAACAGACGGGCATTGACACAAAATTTGTCACTGTAGGGCCGGCCATGTGTTGTTTCCCGTCGGTCCGGGACTTGGCGGGGAGTTTTAACATTTTTGAAATTTAGCCCTGGTATAAGTCCCAGCCACCCATCCCCTGGTACCCTGGCCATAAGGGGGGTGGGCTGAAATTCACAGCTGCATATAGCCATATCTTTGATAACATGGACAAGTATAGTGATGATGTACATTATACAAATGATGAGATATCCTCTAAATAGGCACAATTTCACGGCTTTACCAGACGCGTAATGTTGCGAGTAAATTAAACGCCATTTTGTGCGTAGGAAGTTGCAATTAAAAACACTGCGATAATTTAAATGACTGCAATTTGCAATGAAAAGCAAACCACCAAAAATTTCTCATTTGTAGATGTACACACATTGGTATGCATATAGCCTCTGGCATTGGCCAATTTGTCCTTGTACTATAAAAAGACCATGCACATTCTTCATATGAATCACTGGCCTATATTCACATAGCCATACATGTACCTGTGCAGATGTACACACACCCACACAAACAACTGTATTTTATCCAAGGTAATTGCAGACCCCTCCTACATACGGTACCCTATAACCCTAAACCCTAAACATGGGCTATAACACTAACCGTAATTCTAATCCTAACCCTAATCCTAACCCTAATCCTAATCCTAACCCTAACCTAACCCTAATCACAACCTTAACCCTAACATACCCTTAACAGGCAAACCCTAATCCTATATCAACTTCCTAACCTTAGTCCAAATCCTAATCATATAGCCTTGGAAGGGGGGGGTGCTCCTTTTGGAATGGATAATAAATTGGACATTCAAAATCATACTTGTTACACAAAGTGAATTTAATTTCAAGTTTAAAATTAATCTGGACTTAGTAAAGTCCAAAATGAAAATCATCTCTGTTCTATACAGAAAGGGGATTTATACACATTCACTCAGCAATTTGACATGCCTGGCGCATCAAGACATTCTCTGTCTGGATAACATGACTGTCGCACTCAATACGTCTGGGCACAAATTTAAATAACAATACGCTATTTACATATGAATGCGGCCTCATGCTAATTTCTAGTGCCGCTTCCCGGTATTGTTCTATGGTATTACCACAGAGCATACCTTGAGAGGACACTTGGCTCATTTGCATGGCAGGGACTCTCCATTGTATTTGTTCATTTGGGTATGGAGAGCAATGGCGACCCTTCATTGTATTTGTTCATTTGTGTATGGAGAGCCATTCTTGGAGCCCATGGGACTCAGGCTAGGTCCTCAGATAGAGTCAGACGCTGTATGTACTAGAAACGCCTATTCTTAATTCCGCGTTTATTCAATGTTAGCCTAAATTTGTATTGCCCGGCGGCCCCGCGCAATAGAAAAACCTGAATTTGTTACATAAAAAGAAATGAAAATTAAAAAAAGTCGGGTTCCACCTGAGTACATATTAAATGGGTGTAGAAATTGTTCTCAAAATATTAATTAATTTAGACAAACATACGGGATATAAAGAACCTTTGACATGACGCCACGATGACATGATTTTATTAATCGTTTTATATATCACCTATACCGTGTGTCATAATTCCAGTATTTGTAATTTTATATAAGAACTAATATTTTGCATCATAAATGCGCAGTCCATATGCACAAACGAATACTAATCTTCAAGATATTAAGCTTTAGAAGACTTCAAAATAACATGTCACTAAGCAGGTCATAGGTGCTGGCCTTGTCCTATTGTACTTGTTCATTTGTGTATGGAGAGCTCACTGACCTGAATAGAGGTTAATGGGAGAGCTTCTTTCTAAGGCACAACCCAACTCCATCGGTTTCAGGGCGTAGTTCATTGAACTCAACGGGCTGTTATTTGAAGTGCTTTTATGTTATTGCAAAACGGATCGTGGCGAAAGCTAATAAATAATTCATACCAGGGTTTAATTGATCCTGGGATGCAGACATTTCATTATTCGCAAACCACCGGGATTCGATATAGGTTTGCGTTGTAAATAAACATGTGAATAAGAGTGTCATCCCCCTGGTATTACCAAGGGGGTGACACTGCACTAAATTCACGGTTGTTCTATTAGCAACGCAAAACCTATGAAAAATTCCGCTGGTTTACTAGCTAGAAAGTGAGGCCAGTTATCGATCCGTTATAGCTCGTTATGAATAATTCATGTTCGACCCCTTGGCAAATAACAACGTTCTTAGTTTTGCAAACTTTGCCTGTTCAATGAGAGCATAGCGCGCCCCAATACATCTGGGCACAAACCAGGCGAAAACGATCCAGTTTATCAGCAGTTTATGAAATGGCGGACGGGTATTCCCATCAGGCACCAGTGATATGTTTTTTTCAAAGAAAGTCTACTAATAGGGATGACCATCATAATTTCATGTTGCCCCTATTGCTACAAAAGATTGTTTTCTGGAAAGAACTCATCAACAGAAGTATTTTGGTGGTTAAATGGTCAAAATCGGTCAAAAACTTTTAGAATTATGAATTTTCAAAGTTTCCCATTCCGACCGGTCATTGGAACGAAATAAATTGACAAAGTCTAAAAATAGCAATGTGAGCAAAATTGGTATAAGCATATATTTACCCTTTTATATTTCTTTATTTTAATATATATGCAAACATGAAACAAGCATATTGTGAAAGTATCAAAGGGTTTCTTATGAAATGGCACTTTACTAGTCAATAGCATTAAGTATTTCTTCAAACCGAGGCACTGAAATCATGCTTTTAGAAAACATTTGCCAAAAATCATCCATAATGGC